>NW_026511782.1:0-287500 GCF_027579735.1 Bombina bombina
TTGCACATATGTACAGTGGTGAGGAGATGCTGGCACATATGTACAGTGGTGAGGAGATGCTGGCACATATGTACAGTGGTGAGGAGAGGCTGGCACATATGTACAGTGGTGAGGAGAGGCTGGCACATATATACAGTGGTGAGGAGAGGCTTGCACATATGTACAGTGGTGAGGAGAGGCTGGCACATATGTACAGTGGTGAGGAGAGGCTTGCACATATGTACAGTGGCGAGGAGCGGTAAGGGCTGGCACCATATGTACAGTGGTGAGGGAGTGAGAGGTTGGCACATATGTACAGTGGTGAGGAGAGGCTGGCACATATGTACAGTGGTGAGGAGAGGCTGGCACATATATACAGTGGTGAGGAGAGGCTGGCACATATGTACAGTGGTGAGGAGAGGCTGGCACATATGTACAGTGGTGAGGAGAGGCTGGCACATATGTACAGTGGTGAGGAGTGAGAGGCTGGCACATATATACAGTGGTGAGGAGAGGCTGGCACATATGTACAGTGGTGAGGAGAGGCTTGCACATATGTACAGTGGCGAGGAGCGTAAGGCTGGCACATATGTACAGTGGTGAGGAGTGAGAGGCTGGCACATATGTACAGTGGCGAGGAGCGTAAGGCTGGCACATATGTACAGTGGTGAGGAGAGGCTGGCACATATGTACAGTGGTGAGGAGAGGCTGGCACATATGTACAGTGGTGAGGAGAGGCTGGCACATATGTACTGTGGTGAGGAGAGGCTGGCACATATGTACTGTGGTGAGGAGAGGCTGGTACATATGTACAGTGGTGAGGAGTGAGAGGCTGGCACATATGTACAGTGGTGAGGAGTGAGAGGCTGGCACATATGTACAGTGGTGAGGAGTGAGAGGCTGGCACATATGTACAGTGGTGATGAGTGAGATGCTGGCACAATTGTACAGTGGTGAGGAATGAGAGGCTGGCACATATGTACAGTGGTGAGGAGTGAGAGGCTGGCACATATGTACAGTGGTGATGAGTGAGATGCTTGGCACATATGTACAGTGGTGAGGAATGAGAGGCTGGCACATATGTACAGTGGTGAGGAGTGAGAGGCTGGCACATATGTACAGTGGTGAGGAGTGAGAGGTTGGCACATATGTACAGTGGTGAGGAGTGAGAGGCTGGCACATATGTACAGTGGTGATGAGTGAGATGCTGGCACATATGTACAGTGGTGAGGAATGAGAGGCTGGCACATATGTACAGTGGTGAGGAGTGAGAGGCTGGCACATATGTACAGTGGTGAGGAGTGAGAGGTTGGCACATATGTACAGTGGTGAGGAGTGAGAGGCTGGTACATATGTACAGTGGTGAGGAGTGAGAGGCTGGTACATATGTACAGTGGTGAGGAGAGGCTGGCACATAGGCACAGTGGTGAGGAGAGGCTGGCACATATGTACAGTGGTGAGGAGAGGCTGGCACATAGGTACAGTGGTTAGGAGAGGCTGGCACATATGTACAGTGGTGAGGAGAGGCTGGTACAGTGGTTGAGGAGCGGCTGGCACATATGTACAGTGGTGAGGGAGTGAGAGGGCTGTCACACATGTACAGTGGTGAGGAGAGGCTGGTACATATGTACAGTGGTGAGGAGAGAGGCTGTCACATATGTACAGTGGTGAGGAGAGGCTGGCACATATGTACTGTGGTGAGGAGAGGCTGACACATATGTACAGTGGTAAGGAGAGGCTGGCACATATGTACAGTAGTGAGGAGAGGCTGGCACATATTACAGTGGTGAGGAGTGAGAGGCTGGTACATATGTACAGTGGTGAGGAGTGAGAGGCTGGAACATATGTACAGTGGTGAGGAGTAGGCTGGAACATATGTACAGTGGTGAGGAATGAGAGGCTGGCACATATGTACAGTGGTGAGGAGTTAGAGGTTGGCACATATGTACAGGTGGTGAGGGAGGTGAGAGGCTGGCCCATATGTTACAGGTGGTGAGGAGTGAGAGGCTGGCACATATGTACAGTAGTGAGGAGAGGCTGGCACATATGTACAGTAGAGAGGAGAGGCCTGGCACATATTACAGTGGTAGAGGAGTGAGAGGCTGGTACATATGTACCAGCTGGTGAGAGGTGAGAGCTGGTACATATGTACAGTGGTGAGGAGAGGCTGGCACATAATGTACAGTGGTGAGGAATGAGAGGCTGGCACATAGGTACAGTGGTGAAGGAGTGAGAGGTTGCACATATGTACAGTGGTGAGGAGTGAGAGGCTGGCACATCTGTACAGTGGTGAGGAGTGAGAGGCTGGCACATATGTACAGTGGTGAGGGGTAAGAGGCTGGCACATATGTACAGTGGTGAGGAGTAAGAGGCTGGCACATATGTACAGTGGTGAGGAGTGAGAGGCTGGTACATATGTACAGTGGTGAGGAGTGAGAGGCTGGCACATATGTACAGTGGTGAGGAGTGAAGGCTTGGCACATATGTACAGTGGTGAGGAGTGAGAGGCTGGCACATATGTACAGTGGTGAGGAGTGAGAGGCTGGCACATATGTACAGTGGCGAGGAGCGTAAGGCTGGCAAATATGTACAGTGGTGAGGAGTAAGAGGCTGGCACTTATGTACAGTGGTGAGGAGTGAGAGGCTGGTACATATGTACAGTGGTGAGGAGTGAGAGGCTGGCACATATGTACATTGGTAAGGAGTGAGAGGCTGGCACATATGTACAGTGGTGAGGAGTGAGAGGCTGGCACATATGTACAGTGGTGAGGAGTAAGAGGCTGGTACATATGTACAGTGGTGAGGAGAGGCTGGCACATATGTACAGTGGTGAGGAGAGGCTTGCACATATGTACAGTGGCGAGGAGTGTAAGGCTGGCACATATGTACAGTGGTGAGGAGCGAGAGGCTGGCACATATGTACAGTGGTGAGGAGAGAGAGGCTTGCACATATGTACAGTGGCGAGGAGCGTAAGGCTGGCACATATGTACAGTGGTGAGGAGTGAGAGGCTGGCACATATGTACAGTGGTGAGGAGAGAGAGGCTTGCACATATGTACAGTGGCGAGGAGCGTAAGGCTGGCACATATGTACAGTGGCGAGGAGCGTAAGGCTGGCACATATGTACAGTGGTGAGGAGTGAGAGGCTGGCACATATGTACAGTGGTGAGGAGTGAGAGGCTGGCACATATGTACAGTGGTGAGGAGTGAGAGGCTGGCACATATGTACAGTGGTGAGGAGAGGCTGGTACATATGTACAGTGGTGAGGAGTGAGAGGCTGGTACATATGTACAGTGGTGAGGAGAGGCTGGTACATATGTACAGTGGTGAGGAGAGGCTGGTACATATGTACAGTGGTGAGGAGAGGCTTGCACATATGTACAGTGGTGAGGAGTGAGAGGCTGGCACATATGTACAGTGGTGAGGAGTGAGAGGCTGGCACATATGTACAGTGGTGAGGAGTGAGAGGCTGGTACATATGTACAGTGGTGAGGAGTGAGAGGCCGGTACATATGTACAGTGGTGAGGAGAGGCTGGTACATATATACAGTGGTGAGGAGTGAGAGGCTGACACATATATACAGTGGTGAGGAGTGAGAGGCTGGCACATATGTACAGTGGTGAGGAGTGAAAGGCTGGTACATATGTACAGTGGTGAGGAGTGAAAGGCTGGCACATATGTACAGTGGTGAGGAGTGAGAGGCTGGTACATATGTACAGTGGTGAGGAGTGAGAGGCTGGTACATATGTACAGTGGTGAGGAGAGGCTGGTACATATGTACAGTGGTGAGGAGTGAGAGGCTGGTACATATGTACAGTGGTGAGGAGTGAGAGGCTGGTACATATGTACAGTGGTGAGGAGTGAGAGGCTGGCACATATGTACAGTGGTGAGGAGTGAGAGGCTGGCACATATGTACAGTGGTGAGGAGTGAGAGGCTGGTACATATGTACAGTGGTGAGGAGTGAGAGGCTGGCACATATGTACAGTGGTAAGGAGTAAGAGGCTGGTAGATATGTACAGTGGTGAGGAGTGAGAGGCTGGTACATATGTACAGTGGTGAGGAGTGAGAGGCTGGCACATATGTACAGTGGTGAGGAGTGAGAGGCTGGTACATATGTACAGTGGTGAGGAGAGGCTGGTACATATGTACAGTGGTGAGGAGAGGCTGGTACATATATACAGTGGTGAGGAGAGGCTGGCACATATGTACAGTGGTGAGGAGTGAGAGGCTGGCACATATGTACAGTGGCGAGGATCGTAAGGCTGGCACATATGTACAGTGGTGAGGAGTGAGAGGCTGGCACATATGTACAGTGGTGAGGAGTGAGAGGCTGGTACATATGTACAGTGGTGAAGAGTGAGAGGCTGGCACATATGTACAGTGGTGAGGAGTGAGAGGCTGGTACATATGTACAGTGGTGAGGAGAGGCTGGTACATATGTACAGTGGTGAGGAGTGAGAGGCTGGTACATATGTACAGTGGTGAGGAATGAGAGGCTGGTACATATGTACAGTGGTGAGGAATGAGAGGCTGGTACATATGTACAGTGGTGAGGAATGAGAGGCTGGTACATATGTACAGTGGTGAGGAATGAGAGGCTGGTACATATGTACAGTGGTGAGGAATGAGAGGCTGGCACATATGTACAGTGGTGAGGAGAGGCTGGTACATATGTACAGTGGTGAGGAGTGAGAGGCTGGTACATATGTACAGTGGTGAGGAGAGGCTGGTACATATGTACAGTGGTGAGGAGTGAGAGGCTGGTACATATGTACAGTGGTGAGGAGAGGCTGGCACATATGTACAGTGGCGAGGAGCGTAAGGCTGGCACATATGTACAGTGGCGAGGAGCGTAAGGCTGGTACATATGTACAGTGGTGAGAAGAGGCTGGTACATATGTACAGTGGTGAGGAGTGAGAGGCTGGTACATATGTACAGTGGTGAGGAGTGAGAGGCTGGTACATATGTACAGTGGTGAGGAGTGAGAGGCTGGTACATATGTACAGTGGTGAGGAGTGAGAGGCTGGCACATATGTACAGTGGTGAGGAGTGAGAGGCTGGCACATATATACAGTGGTGAGGAGAGGCTGGCACATATGTACAGTGGTGAGGAGAGGCTGGCACATATGTACAGTGGTGAGGAGAGGCTGGCACATATGTACAGTGGTGAGGAGAGAGAGGCTGGCACATATGTACAGTGGTGAGGAGTGAGAGGCTGGCCCATATGTACAGTGGTGAGGAGTGAGAGGCTGGTACATATGTACAGTGGTGAGGAGAGGCTGGTACATATGTACAGTGGTGAGGAGTGAGAGGCTGGCACATATGTACTGTGGTGAGGATTGAGAGGCTGGTACATATGTACAGTGGTGAGGAGTGAGAGGCTGGTACATATGTACAGTGGTGAGGAGTGAGAGGCTGGTACATATGTACAGTGGTGAGGAGTGAGAGGTGAGTCTTATATAAATATATTCATTTACAGGCTACTAAGAAAAGCTTTAGCTACCTTTATAGTGTGAAACATGAGAGTCTCTTCCTCTTTTTTAACCTGCAATTTAGCAGGGTATATAATATATGCTGTCGATCCAGTTTTTATTATTCTAGAGCAAATACCTGTCATTTCTAAAGTTGTTTCGTATGAAAAGTCTTGAAATATGAGAGAGAGGCTTGCACATATGTACAGTGGTGAGGAGTGAGAGGCTGGCACATATGTACAGTGGTGAGGAGTGAGAGGCTGGTACATATGTACAGTGGTGAGGAGTGAGAGGCTTGCACATATGTACAGTGGTGAGGAGTGAGAGGCTGGCACATATGTACAGTGGTGAGGAGTGAGAGGCTGGCACATATGTACAGTGGTGAGGAGTGAGAGGCTGGTACATATGTACAGTGGTGAGGAGAGGCTTGCACATATGTACAGTGGTGAGGAGTGAGAGGCTGGTACATATGTACAGCGGTGAGGAGAGGCTTGCACATATGTACAGTGGCGAGGAGCGTAAGGCTGGCACATATGTACAGTGGTGAGGAGTGAGAGGCTGGCACATATGTACAGTGGTGAGAGTGAGAGGCTGGCACATATGTATCAGTGGTAGGAGGAGAGGCTTGGTCACAGTATGTACAAGTGGTGGATGAGAGGCTGGCACATATGTACAGTGGGTGAGGAGTAGGCTTGCCACATAGTACAGTGGCGAGGAGTGTAGAGGCTGGGCACATATGTACTCGTGGTGAGGAGCGAGAGGCCTGGCACATATGTACATTGGTGATGGAGAGAGAGGCATGGCTCATATGTACAGTGGCAGGTGGAGGAAGGCTGGCACATCAGTACAGAGTGTGAGGAGGAGAGGCTGGCACATATGTACATGGTGAGGAGTGAGAGGCTGGTAACATATGTACAGTGCGTGGACGGAGGCTGGCACATATGTACAGTGGCCGAGGGAGCAGTGAAGGCTAGGCACATATGTAAAGTGGTGAGGAGTGAGAGGCTGGCAACATATGTACAGTGGTGAGGAGTGAGAGGCTGGCACATATATGTACCAGGATGGTGAGGAGTGAGAGGCTGGCAAACATATGTACAGTGGTGAGAGTAGAGGCTGGACATATGTACAGTGTGAGGAGGAAAGAGCCTGGTACATATGTTACAGTGGTGAGGGAGTAGGCTGGCACATATAGTACAGTGGTGAGGAGAGGCTGGCACCTATGTACAGTGGTGAGGAGAGGCTGGTACATATGTACAGTGGTGGAGAGTGAGAGGCTGGCACATATGTATAGTGGTGAGGAGTGAGAGGCTGGTACATATGTACAGTGGTGAGGAGGAGAGGCTGGTACATATGTACAGTGGTGAGGAGTGAGAGGCCTGGTACATATGTACAGTGGTGAGGAGAGGCTGGTACATATGTACAGTGGTGAGGAGAGAGGCTGGTACATATGTACAGTGGTGAGGAGAGGCTGGTACATATGTCCTAAGTGGTGAGGAGTGAGAGGCTGGTACATATGTACAGTGGTGAGGAGTGAGAGGGCTGGTACATATGTACAGTGGTGAGGAGTGAGAGGCTGGCACATATGTACAGTGGTGAGGAGTGAGAGGCTGGTACATATGTACAGTGGTGAGGAGTGAGAGGCTGGCACATATGTACAGTGGTGAGGAGTGAGAGGCTGGTACATATGTACAGTGGTGAGGAGTGAGAGGCTGGTACATATGTACAGTGGTGAGGAGTGAGAGGCCGGCACATATGTACAGTGGTGAGGAGAGGCTGGCACATATGTACAGTGGTGAGTAGTGAGAGGCTGGTACATATGTACAGTGGTGAGGAGTGAGAGGCTGGTACATATGTACAGTGGTGAGGAGTGAGAGGCTGGTACATATGTACAGTGGTGAGGAGTGAGAGGCTGGCACATATGTACAGTGGTGAGGAGTGAGAGGCTGGTACATATGTACAGTGGTGAGGAGTGAGAGGCTGGCACATATGTACAGTGGTGAGGAGTGAGAGGCTGGTACATATGTACAGTGGTGAGGAGTGAGAGGCTGGTACATATGTACAGTGGTGAGGAGTGAGAGGCCGGTACATATGTTCAGTGGTGAGGAGAGGCTGGCACATATGTACAGTGGTGAGGAGTGAGAGGCTGGTACATATGTACAGTGGCGAGGAGCGTAAGGCTGGCACATATGTACAGTGGTGAGGAGTGAGAGGCTGGCACATATGTACAGTGGTGAGGAGTGAGAGGCTGGTACATATGTACAGTGGTGAGGAGAGGCTTGCACATATGTACAGTGGTGAGGAGAGGCTTGCACATATGTACAGTGGCGAGGAGCGTAAGGCTGGCACATATGTACAGTGGTGAGGAGTGAGAGGCTGGCACATATGTACAGTGGTGAGGAGAGAGAGGTTTGCACATATGTACAGTGGCGAGGAGCGTAAGGCTGGCACATATGTACAGTGGTGAGGAGTGAGAGGCTGGCACATATGTACAGTGGTGAGGAGTGAGAGGCTGGTACATATGTACAGTGGTGAGGAGTGAGAGGCTGGCACATATGTACAGTGGTGAGGAGTGAGAGGCTGGTACATATGTACAGTGGTGAGGAGTGAGAGGCTGGTACATATGTACAGTGGTGAGGAGTGAGAGGGCCGGCACATATGTACAGTGGTGAGGAGAGGCTGGCACATATGTACAGTGGTGAGGAGTGAGAGGCTGGTACATATGTACAGTGGTGAGGAGTGAGAGGCTGGTACATATGTACAGTGGTGAGGAGTGAGAGGCTGGTACATATGTACAGTGGTGAGGAGTGAGAGGCTGGCACATATGTACAGTGGTGAGGAGTGAGAGGCTGGTACATATGTACAGTGGTGAGGAGTGAGAGGCTGGCACATATGTACAGTGGTGAGGAGTGAGAGGCTGGTACATATGTACAGTGGTGAGGAGTGAGAGGCTGGTACATATGTACAGTGGTGAGGAGTGAGAGGCCGGTACATATGTTCAGTGGTGAGGAGAGGCTGGCACATATGTACAGTGGTGAGGAGTGAGAGGCTGGTACATATGTACAGTGGCGAGGAGCGTAAGGCTGGCACATATGTACAGTGGTGAGGAGTGAGAGGCTGGCACATATGTACAGTGGTGAGGAGTGAGAGGCTGGTACATATGTACAGTGGTGAGGAGAGGCTTGCACATATGTACAGTGGTGAGGAGAGGCTTGCACATATGTACAGTGGCGAGGAGCGTAAGGCTGGCACATATGTACAGTGGTGAGGAGTGAGAGGCTGGCACATATGTACAGTGGTGAGGAGAGAGAGGTTTGCACATATGTACAGTGGCGAGGAGCGTAAGGCTGGCACATATGTACAGTGGTGAGGAGTGAGAGGCTGGCACATATGTACAGTGGTGAGGAGAGGCTGGTACATATGTACAGTGGTGAGGAGAGGCTGGTACATATGTACAGTGGTGAGGAGTGAGAGGCTGGTACATATGTACAGTGGTGAGGAGTGAGAGGCTGGTACATATGTACAGTGGTGAGGAGTGAGAGGCCGGTACATATGTACAGTGGTGAGGAGAGGCTGGTACATATGTACAGTGGTGAGGAGAGGCTGGCACATATGTACAGTGGTGAGGAGAGGCTGGTACATATGTACAGTGGTGAGGAGTGAGAGGCTGGCACATATGTATAGTGGTGAGGAGTGAGAGGCTGGTACATATGTACAGTGGTGAGGAGAGGCTGGTACATATGTACAGTGGTGAGGAGTGAGAGGCTGGTACATATGTACAGTGGTGAGGAGAGGCTGGTACATATGTACAGTGGTGAGGAGAGGCTGGTACATATGTACAGTGGTGAGGAGTGAGAGGCTGGTACATATGTACAGTGGTGAGGAGTGAGAGGCTGGTACATATGTACAGTGGTGAGGAGTGAGAGGCTGGCACATATGTACAGTGGTGAGGAGTGAGAGGCTGGTACATATGTACAGTGGTGAGGAGTGAGAGGCTGGCACATATGTACTGTGGTGAGGATTGAGAGGCTGGTACATATGTACAGTGGTGAGGAGTGAGAGGCTGGCACATATGTACAGTGGTGAGGAGAGGCTGGTACATATGTACAGTGGTGAGGAGTGAGAGGCTGGCACATATGTACAGTGGTGAGGAGTGAGAGGCTGGTACATATGTACAGTGGTGAGGAGTGAGAGGCTGGCACATATGTACAGTGGTGAGGAGTGAGAGGCTGGTACATATGTACAGTGGTGAGGAGTGAGAGGCTGGTACATATGTACAGTGGTGAGGAGTGAGAGGCTGGCACATATATACAGTGGTGAGGAGAGGCTGGCACATATGTACAGTGGTGAGGAGAGGCTGGTACATATGTACAGTGGTGAGGAGAGGCTGGTACATATGTACAGTGGTGAGGAGTGAGAGGCTGGTACATATGTACAGTGGTGAGGAGAGGCTGGTACATATGTACAGTGGTGAGGAGAGGCTGGTACATATGTACAGTGGTGAGGAGTGAGAGGCTGGTACATATGTACAGTGGTGAGGAGTGAGAGGCTGGTACATATGTACAGTGGTGAGGAGTGAGAGGCTGGCACATATGTACAGTGGTGAGGAGTGAGAGGCTGGTACATATGTACAGTGGTGAGGAGTGAGAGGCTGGCACATATGTACAGTGGTGAGGAGTGAGAGGCTGGTACATATGTACAGTGGTGAGGAGTGAGAGGCTGGCACATATGTACAGTGGTGAGGAGTGAGAGGCTGGTACATATGTACAGTGGTGAGGAGTGAGAGGCTGGTACATATGTACAGTGGTGAGGAGTGAGAGGCTGGCACATATGTACAGTGGTGAGGAGTGAGAGGCTGGCACATATGTACAGTGGTGAGGAGTGAGAGGCTGGCACATATGTACAGTGGTGAGGAGTGAGAGGCTGGTACATATGTACAGTGGTGAGGAGTGAGAGGCTGGTACATATGTACAGTGGTGAGGAGTGAGAGGCTGGCACATATGTACAGTGGTGAGGAGTGAGAGGCTGGTACATATGTACAGTGGTGAGGAGTGAGAGGCTGGCACATATGTACAGTGGTGAGGAGTGAGAGGCTGGTACATATGTACAGTGGTGAGGAGTGAGAGGCTGGTACATATGTACAGTGGTGAGGAGTGAGAGGCTGGCACATATATACAGTGGTGAGGAGAGGCTGGCACATATGTACAGTGGTGAGGAGAGGCTGGTACATATGTACAGTGGTGAGGAGTGAGAGGTGAGTCTTATATATATATATTCATTTACAGGCTACTAAGAAATGCTTTAGCTACCTTTATAGTGTGAAACATGAGAGTCTCTTCCTCTTTTTTAACCTGCAATTTAGCAGGGTATATAATATATGCTGTCGATCCAGTTTTTATTATGCTAGAGCAAATACCTGTCATTTCTTAAGTTGTCTCGTATGAAACGTCTTGAAATATGAGAATACGATTCTCACCAAGTTTTATGTCCTTTTTCTTTTGCCTATAATAAGACAGAATGTCTAACTTGTCTTGATAATTTAAAAGTTTTACTATTACTGGTCTATTTTTTTTTTTTTTTTTTTTTTTTTTTTTTTTTAATTATTAAAAGGCAAGCTTTATTAGGAAACAAAAGATCAACCATACATAAGCCTGAGACAGGGTCCCCAGCCAAATCCAAGTTTTACACCATAGAAGAAACATATGGGAACAAATAAAACATGGGTAAAATACATTTCTAACTTCAGGTGTCTTCATGCGTTGCGTTGATCTCACAAATTCATCAGCTTTGAGCTTGCATCAGTATTTTAAGTTTACAATATATTAAAATAGCAGTGCTTATTTTAAACATGGAACATAGAGAAAATGTTAAGAAAAAGAATACAATAAAGGATAACATACATCAGGTGCGAAAATTATTTAAAGGGACAGTCTACACCAGAATTTTTATTGTTTAAAAAGATAGATAATCCCTTTATTACCCATTTCCTAGTTTTGCATTACCAACACATTTATATGAATACACTTTTTAGCTTTGTGATTACCTTGTATCTAAGCCTCTGCAAACTGCCCCCTTATTTCAGTTCTTTTGACAGACATCCATTTTAGCCAATCAGAGCTTGCTCACTGGAACTCCACGTGCTTGAGCACAGTGTTATCTATATGATAATCGTGAACCAACACCCTCTAGTGGTGAAACACTGTCAAAATGCCCTGAGAGAAGAGGTGGCCTTCAAAAGCTTAGAAATTAGCATATGAACCTTCTAGGTTTAGCTTTCAACTAAGAATACCAAGAGAACAAAGCAAAATTGGTGATAAAAGTAAATTGGAAAATTGTTTCAAATTACATTCTCTATCTGATTCATGATTTATTTTGGACTAGACTGTCCCTTTAAGCAGATGAAAATTCTCAGTTTACATCACATCTGTGAGTAGTTTGAACCCTGGTGTAGTGAGAGAGACTGGAAATTAGCATACAAGGGTTAGACCAACTCAGGAAGGTGGATAAAGAGAGGGGTAGGAAAAAAAAAATACACGGAGGGGGAAAAAGAGGGGGGGTTATATTGAGAGCAGAAGGGGGATAGGAGAGGTACCAGGGCTTGGGAACTACGGTGGGAGTCAAGAGAGTTTCCACTTGGTAAGGCATTTCTGAACTACTCTAATCTATCATAGTCCTTTACCCTCCCAGGTCAAGAGCATCATTTCATGTGTGCAGAGTATACCAATTTTGAGGTAGTGATATCTTTCAATTCTCAACAGATCCTCCACCTTTACTCTCCATTCCTGCAGAGTGGGCACTTGCTGCTTTTTCCAGTAAAGCGGTATTAACCCCTTAGCACCATTCAGCATTAATAAGAAGAACAAGTACTTGTCCTCACCGATTATTTTGGGCAAATCATGGTAAATGAGATAATTCGGCCTAGGGGGAATGATAATCTTGAGGATCCTGCCATTCTCATACAAGATCTCCTCCCTGTAGGGGCATATGCGTGGACAAGTCCACCAGATATGCAGGAGGGAACCCTCCTCCCCACATCCCCTCCAGCACTCCCCGTTTGTGTTGGGATAAAAAAAAAAAATAGTCTTTGGGGGGTCAGATACCATCTGCTTAGAAATTTATAGTGCATTTCTTGCAACCTGGCAGACACAGAAGACTTCTTTGCTTTCCCAAAGATTTTAAGCCAATCTTTGAATTCTATGTCCAAACCCAAGTCTGCCTGCCAGGCCTGAAAATATGATGGCAGCTTTGAGCCGCCTTTTGTCAGTAAGAGTTTATAGAGGACAGAGATCAGGTGGGATGGGGCCTGGGACGTAGTGCATAGGACCTCAAAGAGTGTCCTCTGCCTGGTAAATGAGGCCCTGCTTTGTGTGCATTAAAATAGTGGGATATTTGTGCCATTCGGAACCACTGTGAGAATATACTCTGTTCCCATTCAGCTAGATCCTCTTGGGTTTTGAGCTTCCCTTGTTGCACTATGTTATGCTAGTGGGTAAGAGTTACCTGGGGTGTGCGGTCTAAATTCTATCCCTACTTAGGTCAGGGTTCTCCCTTAAGGGCGTGATCGGTGAGCTAGTGGTGGAGACGAAAGTTTCCCCTTGGATCAGCGTGTCCCGGGTTGAAAAAACGTCCTCAATTAGTGGGTAATCTTTGATCTGCGACGGTCGATTTTTGACGGATATCCAAGCTAAAGCCCCTACATTCCCCCTCTGGAGGAGCTCATTGTCTACTTGAACCCAGGCTTTATTTGTTAGGTTTTGGGACCATTCTACCAGTCTCTGAAGGGATATGGCTCTCTGGTATTCTTTCAAATTAGGGACCCCCACTCCCCCCCCCTGTCTCTAGGCATGTAAATCGTTTTCCTACTAATTCTGGGTTTTTGCCCATTCCATATGTAAGAATCTATGGCAGATTGAATTTGTTGGAGTATGTGCAACACCGACGATATGGGAATGGTTTGCATGATGTACAGTACTCTAGGGAGCATGTTCATCTTGACGACACCAACCCGGCCCATCCAGTTTTATTTTTCCAATTAGCGAGATCACTTAGAATCTCATTTCTTATGCATCTGTAGTTGAGGTCCACCAATTCCCCTATAGTTGGTGTAATCATAATGCCAAGATATTTTAGAGAATGATGTGCAATTTGATGGTGCAATTTGATTTGAGGGCATCAAAGATTTTGGGGGTTCTGTGACATTTTAGTATTTCTGATTTCGAGGGGTTCAGGAGGAAGTCTGATACTTTGCAGTATTGGTCAAACTCAGCCAAAGCTGCATATAGTGATTGGGCCGAATCAGATATCGTCAAGAGCACATCGTCTGCATACATCGCGAGTTTGTGTTCTACATTCCCTATGGTGAAGCCTTTTTATCCACGGGTTGGCTCTTATTTTGCTAGCTAGTACCTCTATAGTGAGGTCGAATAAGAGCGGGGAGAGGGGACAGCCCAGCCTTGTTCCGTTTCTAATCTGGAAAGTTTGGGAGAGAGTGCCATTAACCTTGACTTTTGCATTTGGTGTAGAGTATAGGGACATCATTCTGTTAGTGAAGTTAGGCCCAAAGCCAAACTTGGCCAGGGTGTGTCGCATAAAAGACCAGTTAACCCAGTCAAAAGCTTTTTCAGCATCGGTTGACACCAGGGCCAGTGGAATCGAATTGTTATGGGCGTGGGTGAACATTTGCAGGACTTTGAGGGTATTGTCTCGGGCTTCATGAGAAGGGATGAAACCCACCTGATCTGGTGAGACCAGGTAGGGAAGGAATTTGTTAAGTTGGTTGGCTAAGGCTTTAGATAATATTTTTATATCTGAGTTAAGTAGGAAGATTGGTCTATAACTCTCAGGTTTGTCCAAGGGTTTGTCTGGCTTGGGGATGATGGTGATATTGGCCTCTAGCATGGTACCTGGTAGGGAAGGGGAGTCAGAAAGGTGGTTGAAAATTTTTGTCAGTTCGGGGGCTAAGATATCTCTGAACGTTTTATAATATCTGGAGCTGAAGCCATCTGGGCCTGGACTTTTACCCACCAGAAGATTTTTAATTGTATTCTTTATTTCATCTAGTGTGAAAGGGGCCTCCAAGAAATCAATATCTTGTTGGGACATCTTAGGTAGAGTAACACTGGACAAATATGCCAGTATATTCTGATCTGTGTCAGAGGGATCTGAAGGCCCCCTGCATCTCCTTTGCGTTGCTGTATGTTATAAAGGGATTCATCAAATTTTACCGAAAATGTCTGCTATTACTACCTCATCTGCTTTGGCAGCACCTGTTTGGTTCGTCATGTTATGGACATAAGCCCTAAGTCTCTTGTGCGAGCTAGCGCACACAATACGTTTCCTTGCCTTATCTCCCTGTTCGAAAAACTGCTGCCGAAGGATCAAGGCCTTTTTCTAATATTCCTTCTGCAAAAATTGCAAAAGGTTTGTTCTGGCTAGAGCCAGGGAGGTTTGCAGTGTTGTATCCGCCTGGCTTTTCTTATGGGCCTGTTCCATTTTATTGACCCGAGACAATAGTTCCCCATAGAGTTCCTTTTTATATCTAGTGAGTTGGCTTTCTGTTTAATTAGGGCTCCTCTGATGGTGCATTTATGCGCCTCCCAAATGGTAGTGTCTGGTATGTTATCATTAGTATTGAGCTGGAAGAACTCTACTAAGGAATGCTGTAACTCTGTTTTGAATGATAGGTCATCCAGCAGTGTGTCGCCCAGATTCCATATGTAGGGTGTAATTGGTGTATTGGGCCATAGAATAGAGCAGCTAACTGGTGCGTGATCTGACCAATTGATAGTATGTATGGAACTGTCCGAGGTGATGGTGAGACCCACAGAATCGGTAAATAAATAGTCGAGCCTAGAATATTTTCTATGAAGATTATAATAAAAGGTAAAATCTTTTGTAAAGGGATGCTGTGTGTGCCAAATGCATTTAAGGGTCTTGTGAGGCGTGCTGGAGATCCCATTGGATGTATCCAATGAGGGGTCTAGAGAAGCATTGAGGTCTCCCCCCAAATAGAGGGTGCAAATTTGGACTAAGATTTTACGGGTAACCCTTTGAAGGAAGGTGTGTTGGAATTGATTTAGACAATATAGGTTTGCTAATGTAATGGGTCTACAGAAGAGCGTACCGTTGTGAATCAAGTACCTGCCCTCAGGATCAGGGTATTCTTGCGTAAGCCAGAAAGGCATTTTGGCGCCAAACAAGATACCCACTCTGTTCTTTTTTTTGGGTCCTGACGCGAAATGGGCTGTGGGATACCTATGGCTGAACCACTTAGGTGCATGTGCAGCGGAGAAGTGCGTCTCCTGTACAAAGATTATATCCCCCCCCCTAGCCTATGTAGATCTCGTAAAACTATGGATCGTTTTCTAGGGTTATTAAAACCCTTAACATTTATAGTGAGAAGCTCCACATGGAGGTTTTTATTGCAACTCTGGATAGGGGCCATGGTTATGATAGGGAGAGAAAAAAAAAACCTGGGGGGGAGGGGAAAAAGGGTGAGAGAGGAGGAAGTGTATTAAGAGAGAGAAGAAAGGGCTAAGAGGAAAGGTATAAAGAGAGAGAGGGATAGGCTAGGAGAAGAAAGGAACCCCCTAAGAGAGGGGGAATGAGTCTGCCTTTAAGAACAAGTTTAAGGACAAAATGTTCAAACAGTAAAAACAGGCAAATAACAAAGAAGTAGTATTAGTATAACAAGTCAAGGGTAGTTTTCCCAATGTCTCCACTAGAAGTATAGACCTTGAAACATAAATGTGTAAATTTGTACACCCCCTGTGTATGGGTGCAATATCCTAACATATCTACAACCCACCTAAATCAAACCTAATTAGGATCAAGTGGTAAACTTCATCTACGAGAATATAGCAGAACAGTACAGTATTAGTCTTTTAAATCACTGAAAAACTAAGTGCTATCTTGCTCACTCCGGGAGACCCCCAATTAGCAAGAAACCCAGTCTGTTTCAAACTTAAGAGAGGTATGTCAGAGTGCATAAGGCAAGATTAACTGTATGTCAATTAGACTTCTCCGACCACCACTCACCCCATTTTAACCTGAAGCCAAGGTACACAGATCTCATGTCCTTTCAGTGGGTTTTAAAATCAATGAGTGTGCCTATTGTAGTAACCTTAGGGGCAAATGTAAAACATATGTCACCTGTGTTAGTGTGATACCTTGAGTGCCCCCCCCCCCCAGAGTCAGAAAAACATCAAATATAAAACAATTTCAGCTTAAACAAAACAGTGTTCATAGAAAACTTATCTGAGAAGCTTTCATCAACCAAAACAAACTGCTCCTGTGTGTTAGGAAGGGTTTGGATTTCACCCCCCAACCCCCCGACAAGCAACTTGACAGAGACTCATCTGCAAAACTAGTGTCTTTCACCCAGGCAAATTCTGAGCCATGTCCAGATTGTCTCTAGGTAAGGCCGCCGACATCCCCGGTAGGGGTCTGATTGTAGTGCCTAGAGCATGATTGAGTGCAGGCAAGTCCTCTAGGGATCTGAAGACAAATGTGGAATTGTCCTTGTTGGTGATGATGCAAGTGGGGAATCCCCACCTGTATGGAATATTCTTTTCCTTAAGGACTGCTTTGATGAACCTTAGGTCCCGTCTCTTTTGCAGAGTGGCTAGGCATAGGTCTGCAAACACTTGGATTTCAGTGCCTTTAATCTCTAGCGGGTGCTTCCTTCTTGCAAGCTTGATAATGTCCTCCTTATCTTTAAAGGACAGTAGCTTCATAATTATGTCTCTGGGGGGGCGCTCTGCTTGGTGGTTTAGGGGGCAAGGCCCTATGAGCTCTTTCAATCTGGACCTCTGGGGCTGATGCAGAGTCCCTAACGTGTCTGACAAATTCTTGTATATAACTGTGAATGGCCGATGGATCAATCGTCTTGGGAACCCCCTGTAGCCTCAGGTTGTTCCTCCTGCTTCTATTTTCGAGATCTTCAATACACTCCATGAGGCTCTGGACTACCACCTCTTGTGACTGCAGGAAGCTAGATTGATGTTGTAGATCTGAGCTTAGATTTTCATGTTTTTCCTCCATCTGAGTTTCTCGTTGATCCACGGCCAATATATCTTTCTTTAATTCACCAAACATAGATTTGAAGTCATGCATGGCCTCTCTGATATCCTCTTTGGAAGATAGATGCTTGATGTCTTCTTACATAATTGCGGTGTTGGCTGTCTGCCACATGGACTTGTGCAGTGGTGGCTTGCCTGTTTGGCTCTTGTGGGGCCCTGGCGCCGCCAGAGGCTGGGTCCGCCGCAATCGGATACCTGTCCATATTGGATGAAGTTGTACCTTTTGCTGATTTGGTGTTTCTTCTATATGACATTGCCAGCTGTTTAGTTTCCAGATGGCTATTAGTGCTTTCTGTGGCAGGTAGGGGGTCAATCAAACAGCTCCCATCAAGGGTATGATAATTTTAAGCAGAAAAGTGTGTCCCTCCGGGCTCAGCCTGCCTGATATCTGTAAGTTAGCAGGGTAGGGAGGCAGGGATCAGCGTTGTGGATGTTGCCTACAATCAATTTTGTTTTGCTTAGCTTGGGACTAGCCCCTTGCGAGATTTCAGATTAGGTGTCCTGGCCCACTTGTGTGCTAATGGTTATGGAGGGGCCTTTTCGATGGTATCTGTTCAGGATTGGTGAGCTTAGACCTTAGGCAGACAGAGGGATGACTGAGTGAGGGGCCTGCCCAACAAGTATAAGTGCGGTTAGGGCTTATAAACAGTACCCTGTACAACGACCTGCCTCCCACCCCGCTCCTGATCTGACTTATTGCCTATTGAGGCCCATTCTGACCCCTGGAGATCTACCTCTAGCTGTGAGGCTGGCACTGCTGCGCACCGCCGTAGCAGTGAAGTTTGAAGTTGATGTCTGGGAAGCCGTACCTCTGTTTCACTTGTTGTTGTCTGAGTGACTGCTGCCGTTACTGCACACTGTGGCCCGATCCAGCCCTGAGTGATGTGCTGCTGGGAGCAGGCTCGGTCGTGATGCGTGGCTCCTTGGCCCCCAGAAGTGTGCACTGCTTCTCTGAGGCCCACAGAAGGATTACCGCCCCCCTTGGCGCCTCTTTAATCGTTCGCAGGTAAATGGCCCCTCTGATGATGAATCCTGAGCATCTGACAGCCTCTGTGCTCAGGCAATGTGGCGGTGGGTGGTCAGTGAATTAGGGGTGCACAAATTATGGAGTGGAGACATGTGGGACCACGGAGCACGTCTAAAATGCGGCCATCTCCATTCGTGGCTAGGCTCTGTCCCCACTGGTCTATTATTTTTATTTACTGCTGAATCATTACGCATCTGTCCAATCCTGTGGGCTCTTTCCACAGCTATTGTATGATTGTTTTTTGGCATATCTAGTGTCATAGGTAGTTTCTCCAATATGAAATTGCAGAGACTTGAAGATTCAATAGATTCAGAAATACCTATTATTCGTAAATTGTTCCTTCTGGAACAATCCTCAAGCTCAGTAATTTTATTCTGTAAATTTCGATATCAGAGAGCCTTGTTGTGTAATATTTTTTTCTCGTATGTTAGCTCTGTCTTCTAACTGTGATATTCGGCCACAAATAATCTTTTGTTAAACTGTTGTACCTCACCAGTCAAAACTTTCAGATTCTGAGTTAAATTATTATATTGAGATCGAATAAGTTCTAATTCTTGTTTTAAGATACCAAATTGTGGAGCTATCAAATCTGAAATTTCTTTTGCAGCCTAATATAGGGGTGGGTCAGTGGAATCCAGTGAGCTCTCATGAAGGGTGCTAGTATTAGCTCTAACTTTCCTATCTTTGTCTCTATTATCTTTGGATTTAGGTGGCATGTTTGGAGATCTTGTTTTAGTTGGGATCACAAATTTCTCCATAAAAAAATAAAACAAAAAAAGGGAAGTGTAAGAGAAGAGTTTGAGAAGTAAAGGGTGAGGTATGGAGTGGAGTAGGAATGAGCTAGGGCATCAGTGCAAAAGTGATATACTATGGTGTAGTGAATACAAACAGATCTATGGCTCTATGTGGAGCTAGGACAACAAATATAAAATGACACAATAATGTGTAGAAAAAATTGGACTTACTGGGGACTTGGGGCGATGCAGTGTAAAATAGGAGTAAAAAAAAAAATTGCTTTTACAGTGAAGTCCAAATAATTAAGAAATAATTATGTACCTAATAACTTTATGTCTAAAGGAAAAGTTCTATAATTATATTGTTCTATCTTAAGCTTTAACACAGTGATTCTGTTTCTTCTGTAGATTATAAAGAGAAATCCAGACCTGTCAGTAAGTTGGATCAAGTCCAAACACTCTAAAAGCTTTCAGATACTTGCATAATATATATGAGACCTTGCTAATTATACTTTCTCATATACTATCAGCACAAGAGTATTGAAACTCTTATCCTACAGGCAGCATACAGATTACTTCACAGTTTATGATTCTGTATAAGATTACATTTGCAAGTATATATAAAAACAAAAAACTACAGACAAAAAGGGAAATTGCACTCCATTACCGCAAGGAGGCAGACAAAAAATCGCAAGAATCGTAACACTCCGTTCCAGTAGAGGGTTCTTTGCTTATTTTTGGTGTCACCAATAGATCGATTGGACCTGAATAATCTGGATAGTTTTTAGGCTTGCCACAAATAAGTATCAGTTCATGGTACCAGGGAATACCAGCACCGCAGTAGAAATACAGATCAGTGCCTAGCCAGACAAGCAGTGCATATATGTTGACAGAAGAGTCATAGAAAATAGGTCCATGAAACAACTTTTTGCTTGTACAATAAGACAATAGCTGTTCTTTATAAACACAAAAATGGTGCTGTTATTCACGCTTACTCACAGAAAGGCAAAGAAGGTTACAGCTGCATGAACAAGTTAAAATAGTATTTTCTATATGTCAGCCAAAATTATAAAGTCTTTTAAGGAAGTTAAAATATACAAAGAAAGCATTTTCATTTATGGTATGCTTTGATTTCATTGGCTTAAAATGTGTATATAAGCTTTGCCTTTGTATGAAGCTATTGTTATCTTCAGCCTCCAGATCTCGGGGTATGTATTCATCTTTCTGTGATTAATAAATAGTTTATGTCAACTAATATTTGATAAATATGATTATTAATTTAATCTGTTAGATAACCCAGATGAAATATTTGTCTATAGTTAGGGTTTTGTCTAACGAAGGCATATAAAGTCATATTAAAATAAAGAATAATTCTTACAAGCATCTCATTTTTATCTTCTTTTGCGAGAATCATACATATACATCTGTTGCTAAACACTCATTTAGTGACAGCCCTTAGACTAGAGACGTATATACGACAGAGGCAAATAGAGTTGTCTTCACTGGGATATAAGTAGAATCTCGGGGGGACTTATCATCATTTGCAGCCTGTAACTCCTTTCCTCTTGGCACAGATATTTGTTGGGAGTGAGGCCTCTTATATAACTTATCCTGGCCTTTATCTTTACGATATCTTCACCCCCCCCCCCTTCCAATAAACCCAGACTACAATAACCCAAAGTCAGCAGCACCATATTCAGAGAAAACTTTTTTGCCGCCTTGATGATTGCCTCCAAGAACATAGAATAGCTTGTTCATTCTTAGTAACTATCTTTTTATAGATAAATGCTCACTATTCAATACAGTGTTCTCAGTATTTTTCTCTCAGCATATAATATATGAAAAAAGGGAAGAAATCACAGTTCTTTTTACCATTGATTATCAGGTGCAGAGACTGTTATCTGCTTTGCCTGATCTAAGCAACTCAGTTTGCATTTGTGAGGTTTTCTTCACTGGGGCATACTAAAGCATTGTCTGGGAAAGGGACTTGCACTATGTGATTAAGCAGGCCTCTCACTAAAACATGTATGTAGAGAGATAATCCATCACATTTCTTCACCCCCCTCAACTAGGTACCCCAGACTTGTTAGCCACATGGCTAATCTGTTTGCTTAAAGGGACATGAAACGCAAACAAATTATTTCATGATTCAGAGAGAGCATATCATTTTAAACAACTTTCCAATTAACTTCTTTTGTCAAATGTGCTTCATTCTCTTGGTATCCTTTGTTTAAGAATCAAGAATGAACTACTGGGAGCTAATTGAACACACTGAGTGAGCCAATGATAACAGTCATAAACGTGCAACCACCAATCAACAGCTAGTTCCCAGTAGGGCATTACTGCTCATGAGCCTACATACACTGTAGGTAAGATGTTCAACAACAGATAATCCTAGCAGGCTAGGATTAAGGCAGACGCCGAAACCGGTCAGCCTTTTTGTTTTCTGTTTTTCAATGGTTTCTTATCACTCTTACCCTGGGGGTTAATTAACCCTTTTGCTAATCAATAAAGTTTGGCTTTTTAACTCGCTTTTTGGTGCTCCTGACTACTTTTTCACTGGATATTGCAGGATGCCTCCATATTGAGGCATCACTGCAATACCCTCAGAGCTGCTGGAAGCGATTGTGATCGCTTCCAGCACTCTGTTAGACAACTGACGTACCAGGTACGTCCATTGTCATTAACTGTTAGTTTTTGCATGACGTACCTGGTACGTCAGTTGTCATTAAGGGGTTAAGTCCCACATTTCTCACTGCTTTCAACAGCAGCAGTATTCATTATAAAAAAAAACAATAATCAAAGAAAAAAAAAGAAAAATCCAGATAGATGTCTGTGGCCAATAGACAGGAAGGCCTAGTACAGAGTTACCGGTCAGGCCGTGTAGACGGCTTGTGAAACACCTCAGTTCCGATGGGCCAAGCTTCGGTGCACAGGCAGAAAAATGTTCCTTGTCAAGAGGTTGTCATGTTGGTGCACGATAGCGTGTATGGTAGTGGCCGGGCTAACTGCACAGGCAGAGGCCCTCTTGCCATGTGTGCTTCTGGCCTGAGGCTCCTACCTGGTAACACCCGGAATTAAGGTAGAAAAAATCCTATTGGCTGTTGCAATCAGCCAATAGGATTTAGCTGGCATTCTATTGGCTGTTCCAATCAGCCAATAGAATGCGAGCTCAATCCTATTGGCTGATTGCATCAGCCAATAGGATTTTTCTACCTTAATTCCGATTGGCTGATAGAATTCTATCAGCCAATCGGAATTGAAGGGGATGCCATCTTGGATGACGTCATTTAAAGGAACCTTCATTCAGTCTTAGCCGTCGGATGAAGAGGATGCTCCGCGTTGGATGTCTTGAAGATGGACCCGCCCCGCACCGGATGGATGAAGATAGAAGATGCCGTCTGGATGAAGACTTCTGCCCGTCTGGAGGCCCACTCCGCCCGGCTTGGATGAAGACTTCTCCCGGCTTCGTTGAGGACTTCGGCCCGGTTGGATGAAGAATTCTCCCGGTAAGGTGATCTTCAAGGGGTTAGTGTTAGGTTTTTTTTAAGGGGGTATTGGGTGGGTTTTAGAGTAGGGTTGGTTGTGTGGGTGGTGGGTTTTAATGTTGGGGGGGATTTGTAATTGGTTTTTACAGGTAAAAGAGCCGATTACTTTGGGGCAATGCCCCGCAAAAGGCCCTTTTAAGGGCTATTTGTAATTTAGTGTAGGGTAGGGCTTTTTTTATTTTGGGGGGTCTTTTTTATTTTGTTAGGGGGATTAGATTAGGTGTAATTAGTTTAAAAATCTTGTAATTATTTTATTATTTTCTGTAATTTAGTGTTTGTTTTTTTGGTACTTTAGCAAATTTTATTTAATTGTATTTAATTTAGGGAAATAATTTAATTATAGTGTTAGGTATAATTGTAAATTAGGTTAGGTTTTATTTTACAGGTAACTTTGTATTTATTTTAGCTAGGTAGTTATTAAATAGTTAATAACTATTCTACCTAGTTAAAATAAATACAAACTTGCCTGTAAAATAAAAATAAACCCTAAGCTAGCTACAATGTAACTATTAGTTATATTGTAGCTAGCTTAGGGTTTATTTTATAGGTAAGTATTTAGTTTTAAATAGGAATTATTTAGTTAATGATAGGAATTTTTATTTAGATTTATTTTAATTATATTTAAGTTAGGGGGTGTTAGGGTTAGACTTAGATTTAGGGGTTAATAACTTTAGTATAGTGGCGGCGACGTTGGGGGCGGCAGATTAGGGGTTAATAAATGTAGGTAGGTGTCGGCGATGTTAGGGACTGCAGATTAGGGGTTAATAATATTTAACTAATGTTTGCGAGGCGGGAGTGCGGCAGTTTAGGGGTTAATATGTTTATTATAGTGGCGGCGATGTCCGGTTCGGCAGATTAGGGGTTAAATATTTTATTTTAGTGTTTGCAATGCGGGAGGGCCTCGGTTAAGTGGTTAATAGGTAGTTTATGGGTGTTAGCGTACTTTTTAGCACTTTAGTTAAGAGTTTTATGCTACGGCGTTGTAGTGTAAAACTCTTAATGTCAGGGTGCCAGGAATCAGACTGAGATGAGAAGTGCAAAAATAATCACACCTTTATTCATAGCAAAAAATAATAAAAAGTCCACAAGTCAAATAACAAGCCAGGAGTCAAAACAAGAGCTGGTAGTCAGACAAGCCGAGTCAGGAGCCAAAGCAAATAGTCAGACGAGCCGGAATCAGGAACAAGGAAAACAGCAGAGTCAGGAAAAAGCCAGGGATCAGGAACCAGGAAGGACGTCAGGCAGCCAGGTAAAACACAGGAACTCTCACAAACAGGTCTAAGACAAAGCATACTGAACAGAGGCCCTTTAAATAATAAGTGATGACATCACAATTCTGAGACTGCATCCTGTCTCGCATGGATGATGCACACCAGTCTGGCCATAAAAGGAAATGCAGGAAATGAGCAGCATCCCCCACAATGCACCATAGTCAGGAAGAGAGGTGAGTAAAATGGCTGCCAGCAGCACATGGCAAACAACAGGTAAAAAACCCTGACACTTAACTACTTTAGTCTTGACAGGAAAGGGTCTACCGCTCACTTTTTGTCAGACTTGTAACACCGGCGCTATGCAAGTCCCATTGAAAAAAAGAGGATACGCAATTTACGTAAGTGGATTTGCTGTATTTCCAAGTCTGGCCAAAAAAGTGAGCGGTGAGCCTGTACCTTCAAGACTCGTAATACCAGTGGGCGTTAAAAAGCAGCGTTAGGACTTCTTAACACTGCTTTTTAAACTTAACGCACAACTCGTAATCTAGCCGAATGTTTTTCTTTCATGTTTCAGAAGAAGAAAAAAATACAATATTGAACAAATTTACATTTTACTTCTGTTATCTATTTTGATTTTTTCTTTTGGTATCCTTTGTTAAAAAGCATACCTAGGTAGTGGTATTAGTAGGCTGAGGAGCAGCAATGCACTATTGGGAGCAGCTGGTGATTGGTGGCTGCACATGTATACCTCTTGTCAAGTTGTCATTGGCTCACCTGATGTGTTCAGCTAGCTCCCAGTCGTGCATTTCTGTTCCTTCAACAAAGGATACTAACAGAATGAAGCAAATTGTATAAAATAAATTGTGAAGTTGTTTAGCATTGCATGCTCAGTCTGAATCATGAGCATAAATGCTTTTGTTTTGTGTTTTTTTAAGACTCTGCTTTTATTCTTTAGCAACAAAACAGAAACGTCTTGTAATTATAAGGTGTTTACTGTCCCTTTAATGCCAGACACCTGCTGCGGTATTAATAACGTTTTGAGGATTGAAAGCTAGGTTTGTGTGCTTTTCTTACCCCATAATGAGGTTCTTTTTTAAATATTTTAGTGACTAATTGTGACAGAGTTATGTGTAAAGTAAAAAAACACCTAAACAACTAAAAAACAATACAAAACGTATTTTATTTCTTTGTTTTGATGTTAGTGAAAATGTATCTACTGAAACCTGTAAGTTCCCACTAACCAATGTAACCTGCTATCTTATGTGACACTGTCTACATACGTTTATTCATTTTAGTGTTTTTTACTGTGGTTTCTTGAAATTACTTTTGACCTTGACCCCGTTTTGTTGCGCATGCGAGGATAGTTATTCGGAATCTAACTTCAGTTTTAAAGATATCAGTTCCCATATCACACTAAGGACAGGGCTACACTACACATATAATTTCTAGATGTTCATTATGTAAGAAAGCAAGTAAGTTGTTTGCTGTTTTTTATAAATCTGTTTCTTTTTAGGTTTACTTTGATTTTTCTTCTAATTTCTCTCTTGCCAGGTGTTCAGTATTCAACTTTTCATCTGTTTGAAAAATGTAAACCACTATAGCTAACCGCACTTAGGGGGGCCCCGCGGGTTCAAACACAAAAAAAATGTTTTAATTTTTTTTTATTATTTTTTTTTGTGCGCTTACATTTTTAATTTTTTGCCGCCATTTTTTAAATTTTTTATTTTTTTTGCCGCCATTTTTTTGGGCGCGGAAAGTTCAGTGAGGAGGACGGAGCGTGCGGCTGAGGGGTCAGAGCGGAAGCACAAGCACAGGAGGAGGTGGAAACAGGGAACAGGCCGAGAGGTACGAGGTGTCAGTGTGTATCAGCAATGGACTCTTCTTTGCCTGAATGCCTGTTTGACAGGTGAAGATAAGGTAGGAGATAAGGAGAGGAGAGAGCTTTTGGTTCCAACTTCCTTCCAGCGGTCTGGTCCGGACGACAGGTGACACTCAGGCACTGGCAGCATTAGCATAACAGCATGCATCCTCCTGGCTGCACATGACAGAGAATGTTAAGTTCCTCCGGCTCCCAACTGAACCGATTCTCTTTCTGTCTGTCCTGTCTCAGTGTCTCACTGTGCTGCCCCCACCCCAGAGCTGCCGCCTGTGTCACTGACACACAGAAGTCAGATAATAAAGAACTTTGGCAAACGGCATTAGAAAGCGGCAGCCCATTACCTTAGGTATTTTGTCAGTTATTCCAGAGAGTATTTATTGTATAAAATAAGAGTGAGTGTTTGCATTTGTTTGTAGCAATTTGCATAGGTTATAATCATTAGAACCTATGCAAATTGTGACAAACAAATGCAAACACTCACTCTTATTTTATACAATAAATACTCTCTGGAATAACTAACAAAATAACTATGGTAAGTTTTGCTTTATGATATTACCTGTAATGTCATTAAGTTAAAAACATAATTTATGTAAGAACTTACCTGATAAATTCATTTCTTTCATATTAGCAAGAGTCCATGAGCTAGTGACGTATGGGATATACATTCCTACCAGGAGGGGCAAAGTTTCCCAAACCTCAAAATGCCTATAAATACACCCCTCACCACACCCACAAATCAGTTTAACGCATAGCCAAGAAGTGGAGTGATAAGACAAAAGTGCGAAAGCATAAAAAATAAGAAATTGGAATAATTGTGCTTTATACAAAAAATCATAACCACCACAAAAAGGGTGGGCCTCATGGACTCTTGCTAATATGAAAGAAATGAATTTATCAGGTAAGTTCTTACATAAATTATGTTTTCTTTCATGTAATTAGCAAGAGTCCATGAGCTAGTGACGTATGGGATAATGACTACCCAAGATGTGGATCTTCCACGCAAGAGTCACTAGAGAGGGAGGGATAAAATAAAGACAGCCAATTCCGCTGAAAATAATCCACACCCAAAATAAAGTTTAAATCTTATAATGAAAAAAACTGAAATTATAAGCAGAAGAATCAAACTGAAACAGCTGCCTGAAGTACTTTTCTACCAAAAACTGCTTCAGAAGAAGAAAACACATCAAAATGGTAGAATTTAGTAAAAGTATGCAAAGAAGACCAAGTTGCTGCTTTGCAAATCTGATCAACCGAAGCTTCATTCCTAAACGCCCAGGAAGTAGAAACTGACCTAGTAGAATGAGCTGTAATCCTTTGAGGCGGAGTTTTACCCGACTCGACATAAGCATGATGAATTAAAGATTTCAACCAAGATGCCAAAGAAATGGCAGAGGCCTTCTGACCTTTCCTAGAACCGGAAAAGATAACAAATAGACTAGAAGTCTTTCGGAAATTCTTAGTAGCTTCAACATAATATTTCAAAGCTCTAACTACATCCAAAGAATGCAATGATCTCTCCTTAGAATTCTTAGGATTAGGACATAATGAAGGAACCACAATTTCTCTACTAATGTTGTTAGAATTCACAACCTTAGGTAAAAATTTAAAAGAAGTTCGCAACACCGCCTTATCCTGATGAAAAATCAGAAAAGGAGACTCACAAGAAAGAGCAGATAATTCAGAAACTCTTCTAGCAGAAGAGATGGCCAAAAGAAACAAAACTTTCCAAGAAAGTAATTTAATGTCCAATGAATGCATAGGTTCAAACGGAGGAGCTTGAAGAGCCCCCAGAACCAAATTCAAACTCCAAGGAGGAGAAATTGACTTAATAACAGGTTTTATACGAACCAAAGCTTGTACAAAACAATGAATATCAGGAAGATTAGCAAACGTTCTGTGAAAAAGAACAGAAAGAGCAGAGATTTGTCCTTTCAAGGAACTTGCAGACAAACCTTTATCCCAAACCATCCTGAAGAAACTGTAAAATTCTCGGAATTCTAAAAGAATGCCAGGAAAAATGATGAGAAAGACACCAAGAAATATAAGACTGTGATCTTACCTTCACTTTGTACATTTTTTGATGCTGCTCTACAGATTTTAATTGTTTGTACCAAGTGTACACAAATAAATGGACGTTTTATATTATCATTGAAGGGTCGTGGCCTTTTTTGGAAATTATTTTTCTACCAAGAAATATAAGTCTTCCAGACTCGATAATATATCTTCCTAGATACAGATTTACGAGCCTGTAACATAGTATTAATCACAGAGTCAGAGAAACCTCTTTGACTAAGAATGAAGCGTTCAATCTCCATACCTTTAAATTTAAGGATTTGAGATCCTGATGGTAAAAAGGACCTTGCAACAAAAGGTCTGGTCTTAACGGAAGAGTCCATGGTTGGCAAGAGGCCATCCGGACAAGATCCGCATACCAAAACCTGTGAGGCCATGCTGGAGCAACCAGCAGAACAAACGAGCATTCCTTCAGAATCTTGGTGATTACTCTTGGAAGAAGGACTAGAGGCGGAAAGATATAGGCAGGATGATACTTCCAAGGAAGTGACAATGCATCCACTGCTTCCGCCTGAGGATCCCTGGATCTGGACAGATACCTGGGAAGTTTCTTGTTTAGATGAGAAGCCATCAGATCTATTTCTGGAAGTCCCCACATTTGAACAATCTGAAGAAATACCTCTGGGTGAAGAGACCATTCGCCCGGATGTAACGTTTGGCGACTGAGATAATCCGCTTCCCAATTGTCTATACCTGGGATATGAACCGCAGAAATTAGACAGGAGCTGGATTCCGCCCATACCAGTATTCGAGATACTTCTTTCATAGCCAGAGGACTGTGAGTCCCTCCTTGATGATTGATATATGCCACAGTTGTGACATTGTCTGTCTGAAAACAAATGAACGATTCTCTCTTTAGAAGAGGCCATGACTGAAGAGCTCTGAAAATTGCACGGAGTTCCAAAATATTGATTGGTAATCTCACCTCCTGAGATTCCCAAACCCCTTGTGCTGTCAGAGACCCCCAAACAGCTCCCCAACCTGTCAGACTTGCATCTGTTGAAATTACAGTCCAGGTCAGAAGAACAAAAGAAGCCCCCTGAATTAAACGATGGTGATCTGTCCACCACGTCAGAGAGTGTCGAACAATCGGTTTTAAAGATATTAATTGAGATATCTTTGTGTAATCCCTGCACCACTGGTTCAGCCTACAGAGCTGAAGAGGTCGCATGTGAAAACGAGCAAAGGGGATCGCGTCCGATGCAGCAGTCATAAGACCTAGAATTTCCATGCATAAGGCTATCGAAGGGAATGATTGAGACTGAAGGTTTCGACAAGCTGAGATCAATTTTAGACGTCTCTTGTCTGTCAGAGACAGAGTCATGGACACTGAATCTATCTGGAAACCTAAAAAGATTACCCTTGTCTGAGGAATCAATGAACTTTTCGGTAAATTGATCCTCCAACCATGATCTCGAAGAAACAACACAAGTCGATTCGTATGAGATTCTGCTATTCAATATTTTTAGATCCAGAACTGGTCTGAAGGAATTCTCCTTCTTTGGTACAATGAAGAGATTTGAATAAAACCCCAGCCCCTGTTCCAGAACTGGAACTGGCATAATTACTCCAGCCAACTCTATATCTGAAACACATTTCAGAAATGCTTGAGCCTTCGCTGGATTTACTGGGACACGGGAAAGAAAAAATCTCTTTGCAGGAGGCCTTATCTTGAAGCCAATTCTGTACCCTTCTGAAACAATGTTCTGAATCCAAAGATTGTGAATTGAATTGATCCAAATTTCTTTGAAAAATCGTAATCTGCCCCCTACCAGCTGGGCTGCAATGAGGGCCGCACTTTCATGTGGACTTGGGAGCTGGCTTTGGTTTTCTAAAAGGCTTGGATTTATTCCAAACTGGAGATGGTTTCCAAACTGATACCGCTCCTGTGGGTAAAGGATCAGGCTTTTGTTCCTTTTTATGACGAAAGGAACGAAAACGATTATTAGACCTAAATTTACCTTTAGATTTTTTATCCTGTGGTAAAAAAGTTCCTTTCCCTCCAGTAACAGTTGAGATAATAGAATCCAACTGAGAACCAAATAATGTATTACCCTGGAAAGAAAGGGAAAGCAAAGTTGACTTTTAAGCCATAAAGCTCTTCTAGCTAAAATAGCTAGAGACATATACCTGACATCAACTCTAATGATATCAAAGATGGCATCACAAATAAAGTTATTAGCATGTTGAAGAAGATTAACAATGGTATGAGAATTATGATCGGTTACTTGTTGCGCTAAAGCTTCTAACCAAAAAGTTGAAGCTGCAGCAACATCCGCTAAAGATATAGCAGGTCTAAGAAGATTACCTGAACATAAGTAAGCTTTTCTTAGAAAGGATTCAATCTTCCTATCTAAAGGATCTTTAAAGGAAGTACTATCTGCCGTAGGAATAGTAGTACGTTTAGCAAGAGTAGAGACAGCCCCATCAACCTTAGGGATTTTGTCCCAAAACTCTAATCTGTCAGATGGCACAGGATATAATTGCTTAAAACGTTTAGAAGGAGTAAATGAATTACCCAAATGATTCCATTCCCTGGAAATTACTTCAGAAATAGCATCAGGGACAGGAAAAACTTCTGGAAAAACTACAGGAGATTTAAAAACCTTATTTAAACGTTTAGATTTAGTATCAAGAGGACCAGAATCCTCTATTTCTAATGCAATTAAGACTTCTTTAAGTAAAAAACGAATAAATTCCATTTTGAATAAATATGAAGATTTATCAGCATCAATCTCTGAAACAGAATCCTCTGAACCAGAGGAATCATTATCAGAATCAGAATGATGATGTTCATTTAAAAATTCATCTGAAAAATGAGAAGTTTTAAAAAACCTTTTACGTTTACTAGAAGGAGGAATAACAGACATAGCCTTCTTAATGGATTTAGAAACAAAATCTCTTATGTTAACAGGAACACTCTGAGTATTAGATGTTGATGGAACAGCAACAGGTAATGTAACATTACTAAAGGAAATATTATCTGCATTAACAAGTTTGTCATGACATTCATTACAAACAACAGCTGGAGGAACAGATACCACAAGTTTACAGCAGATACACTTAACTTTGGTAGATCCGGCAGCAGGCAGTGACTTTCCAGAAGTATCTTCTGACTCAAGGTCAATCTGGGACATCTTGCAATATGTAATAGAAAAAACAACATATAAAGCAAAATTGATCAAATTCCTTAAATGACAGTTTCAGGAATGGGAAAAAATGCCAGTGAACAAGCTTCTAGCAACCAGAAGCAATAAATAATGAGACTTAAATAATGTGGAGACAAAAGTGACGCCCATATTTTTTAGCGCCAAAAAAGACGCCCACATTATTTGGCGCCTAAATGCTTTTGGCGCCAAAAATGACGCCACATCCGGAACGCCGACACTTTTGGCGCAAAAAAACGTCAAAAAATGACACAACTTCCGGAGACACGTATGACGCCGGAAACAGAAAATAATTTTTTGCACCAAAAAAGTTTGCGCCAAGAATGACGCAATAAAATGAAACATTTTCAGCCCCCGCGAGCCTAACAGCCCACAGGGAAAAAAGTCAAATTTTAAGGTAAGAAAAAAATTGATTTATTCATATGCATTATCCCAAATATGAAACTGACTGTCTGCAATAAGGAACTTGAACATCCTGAGTCAAGGCAAATAAATGTTTGAACACATATATTTAGAACTTTATATAAAAGTGCCCAACCATAGCTTAGAGTGTCACAGAAAATAAGACTTACTTACCCCAGGACACTCATCTACATGTTTGTAGAAAGCCAAACCAGTACTGAAACGAGAATCATTAGAGGTAATGGTATATAAGAGTATATCGTCGATCTGAAAAGGGAGGTAAGAGATGAATCTCTACGACCGATAACAGAGAACCTATGAAATAGACCCCGTAGAAGGAGATCATTGAATTCAAATAGGCAATACTCTCCTCACATCCCTCTGACATTCACTGCACGCTGAGAGGAAAACCGGGCTCCAACCTTCTGCGGAGCGCATATCAACGTAGAATCTAGCACAAACTTACTTCACCACCTCCATAGGAGGCAAAGTTTGTAAAACTGATTTGTGGGTGTGGTGAGGGGTGTATTTATAGGCATTTTAAGGTTTGGGAAACTTTGCCCCTCCTGGTAGGAATGTATATCCCATACGTCACTAGCTCATGGACTCTTGCTAATTACATGAAAGAAATGGGGAATAAAGAACCAACAAAAGAAAATGTGCTATGTGCATAAATGATGTGGATATCCCATTTCTGTGAGAAGATAAAGAGTTTAAAGAGCAAGCAAACAGTATTTCTGCCCTAATAACTACAAATATTTTATCTGATCTGACCCATAATTGCTATGCTCACAGCATGATCAGAGCCATTTTTTTTATAACCTCTGTACCAGATAGTAATTTCTAGTAGTGGAAAGGATGTCACATTTTTTTCAGAAGGATCTGGAAACACAATACAGTATGTATTAGTATTTCCAATTTTTAAAATAAATCTAGTGGTGATACAGTTAGGCAGATGATGTTTTCATGTTTTGTAATAGTACTAGGGCTTAGCGGTTAAAATGCTGTTATAATGCACTGTGCAGATGCATTGCACTAGTCTGCTCCTCTTCATGTCTGACATCAGTAGCACAGTAAAGCCAGTCAAATGCACCATGATCAATGTAATGGCCACTTATGTAAACAGTCAGATTCATATTTAGCATGCATAATTTATTACAGAGGGGGCTGGGAGCATCATTTTATTGCAGGGGTGCTGGGGGGGAATCATTTATTGCTGGGGGGGAATAATTTATTGCTGGGGGCATCATGTTATTGCAGGGGTGCTGGGGAGGAATCGTTTATTGCTGGGAGCACAATTTTATTGCTGGGGGGACTGGGAGCACCATTTTATTGCTGGGGGGACTGGGAGCACCATTTTATTGCAGGGGGGACTGGGAACACCATTTTATTGCAGGGGGGACTGGGAGCACCATTTTATTGCAAGGGGGACTGGGAACACCATTTTATTGCAGGGGGGACTGGGAACACCATTTTATTGCAGGGGGGACTGGGAACACCATTTTATTGCAGGGGGGACTGGGAGCACCATTTTATTGCAGGGGGGACTGTGAGCACCATTTTATTGCAGGGGGGACTGGGAGCACCATTTTATTGCAGGGGGGACTGGGAGCACCATTTTATTGCTGGGGGGATTGGGAGCATCATTTTATTGCAGAGGGGACTGGGAGCACCATTTTATTGCAGAGGGGACTGGGAGCACCATTTTATTGCAGAGGGGACTGGGAGCACCATTTTATTGCAGGGGGGCTGGGAGCACCATTTTATTGCTGGGGGACTGGGAGCACCATTTTATTGCAGGGGGGGCTGGGAGCACCATTTTATTGCTGGGGGGACTGGGAGCACCATTTTATTGCAGAGGGGACTGGGAGCACCATTTTATTGCAGGGGGGACTGGGAGCATTTTATTGCAGAGGGGACTGGGAGCACCATTTTATTGCAGGGGGGACTGGGAGCACCATTTTATTGCAGGGGGGACTGGGAGCACCATTTTATTGCTGGGGCATAATTTATTACAGAGGGGGCTGGGGGTATCATTTTATTGCAGGGTGCTGGGGCATCATTTTATTGCCTGGAGCATCATTTTATTGCCTGGAGCATCATTTTATTGCAGGGTGCTGGGAGCATCATTTTATTGCAGGGTGCTGGGAGCATCATTTTATTGCTGGGGGCATCATTTTATTGCTGGGGGCATCATTTTATTGCTGGGAGCATCATTTTATTGCTGGGAGCATCATTTTATTGCTGGGAGCACCATTTTATTGCAGGGGGGACTGGGAGCACCATTTTATTGCAGGGGGGCTGGGAGCACCATTTTATTGCAGGGGGGACTGGGAGCACCATTTTATTGCAGGGGGGACTGGGAGCACCATTTTATTGCAGGGGGGCTGGGAGCACCATTTTATTGCAGGGGGGCTGGGAGCACCATTTTATTGCAGGGGGGCTGGGAGCACCATTTTATTGCAGGGGGGCTGGGAGCACCATTTTATTGCAGAGGGGACTGGGAGCACCATTTTATTGCAGGGGGGCTGGGGGGGGGAATCATTTATTGCTGGGAGCACCATTTTATTGCAGGGGGGCTGGGAGCATCATTTTATTGCAGAGGGGACTGGGAGCATCATTTTATTGCAGGGTGCTGGGGGCATCATGTTATTGCAGGGTGCTGGGAGCATCATTTTATTGCAGGGTGCTGGGGGCATCATTTTATTGCTGGGAGCATCATTTTATTGCTGGGAGCATCATTTTATTGCTGGGAGCATCATTTTATTGCAGGGGGGACTGGGAGCACCATTTTATTGCAGGGGGGCTGGGAGCACCATTTTATTGCAGGGGGGCTGGGAGTACCATTTTATTGCAGGGGGGCTGGGAGCACCATTTTATTGCAGAGGGGACTGGGAGCACCATTTTATTGCAGGGGGGGCTGGGGGGGGAATCATTTATTGCTGGGAGCACCATTTTATTGCAGGGGGGCTGTGGGGGGGAATCATTTATTGCTGGGAGCACCATTTTATTGCAGGGGGGCTGGGAGCATCATTTTATTGCAGAGGAAACTGGGAGCACCATTTTATTGCAGGGGGGCTGGGAGCACCATTTTATTGCAGAGGGGACTGGGAGCACCATTTTATTGCAGGGGGGCTGGGAGCACCATTTTATTGCAGAGGGGACTGGGAGCACCATTTTATTGCACGGGGGACTGGGAGCACCATTTTATTGCAGGGGGGCTGGGAGCACCATTTTATTGCAGAGGGGACTGGGAGCACCATTTTATTGCAGGGGGCTGGGAGCACCATTTTATTGCAGAGGGGCCTGGGAGCACCATTGTATTGCAGGGGGGCTGGGAGCACCATTTTATTGCTGGGGCATAATTTATTACAGAGGGGGGCTGGGAGCATAATTTTATTGCAGGCGTGCTGGGGGGAATCATTTATTGCTGGGGGCATCATTTTATTGCAGGGTGCTGGGGCATCATTTTATTGCTGGGAGCATAATTTTATTGCTGGGGGCATCATTTTATTGCAGGGTGCTGGGAGCATCATTTTATTGCTGGGAGCATTATTTTATTGCGGGGGCATCATTTTATTGCTGGGGCATCATTGTATTGCAGGGTGCTGGGGGCATCATGTTATTGCTGGGAGCATCATTTTATTGCGGGGGCATCATTTTATTGCTGGGGCATCATTTTATTGCAGGGTGCTGGGGGCATTATGTTATTGCTGGGAGCATCATTTTATTGCTGGGGCATCATTTTATTGCAGGGTGCTGGGGGCATTATGTTATTGCTGGGAGCATCATTTTATTGCTGGGAGCATCATTTTATTGCTGGGGGCATCATTTTATTGCTGGGGCATCATTTTATTGCAGGGTGCTGGGGGCATTATGTTATTGCTGGGAGCATCATTTTATTGCAGGGTGCTGGGGGCATTATGTTATTGCTGGGAGCATCATTTTATTGCTGGGGCATCATTTTATTGCTGGGAGCATCATTTTATTGCTGGGGGCATCATTGTATTGCAGGGTGCTGGGGGCATCATTTTATTGCTGGGGGCATCATTTTTTTTTTTTTTTTTTTTTTTTTTTTTTTAAAGTAAAAAAAGGAATTTTATTGATATGCCTTAAAAACAAGGTACATAGAGGCTAGCAGGATGAACATCCTAACATGTTTCGTGCCTATGCTCAGCACCTAATCATAGGACTATAGTTCATGGTATTGTCCCTTCCTTTTAAAGGGACAGTACCCAATAGCAAACTTTGTACAATAAAAAAAACAGGTGTATGCTATTCACAGGGGCAAAAAACCTAGACAAAGAGCAGTATATATATGCAAATGTGATAAACAGAACCAAGTACAATAGATTACTGATGAAAACTGTAATATTATATTATTGTATTAAACTGTAGCAGTGATTGTTCTTGTATAAATAAATAATGCAACAGAGGGGTATAAGTTGTTCTAGACCTTAACAAAAAGATCCAAGTACAATGAATTACTCTAAATATATTGGGGGGGGGGGGCATCATTTTATTGCTGGGAGCATCATTTTATTGCTGGGGGCATCATTTTATTGCTGGGGGCATCATTTTATTGCTGGGGGCATCATTTTATTGCTGGGGGTATCATTTTATTGCTGGGGGCATCATTTCATTGCTGGGGGCATCATTTCATTGCTGGGAACATCATTTTATTGCAGGGTGCTGGGGGCATCATGTTATTGCTGGGGGCATCATTTTATTGCAGGGTGCTGGGGGCATCATTTTATTGCTGGGGGCATCATTTTATTGCTGGGAGCATCATTTTATTGCTGGGAGCATCATTTTATTGCAGGGTGCTGGGAGCATCATTTTATTGCTGGGAACATCATTTTATTGCAGGGGTGCTGGGAGCATCATTTTATTGCTGGGGTGTTGGGATATCCTTTATGATTTGACCGCTGATCCTATTGGTGTGGTGCATGTTACGTGAGTTGTCACTAATAAAAGCTCAATAACAAAGCTCGGCAGACCATCATGTGTCACAATACCTCAATATATGGATTTAAAATTGTATAAAGTAAATACACAACTGTAATTTGCAGCTAACCAGCTTAACTTAGTTACAGTAAGTACCTGTCTGCAACTAAGCTTAAGCAATTTACACCATTTCAGTTGCTTCCCATTTCTATACATTTTTGCTTTGGGTTTTCATGGTATTAACATCTGTAAGATAATGTGGATATTGGACATCAATGTCTAATGTCTACATCAAAGAATGTAACTACAAAGTTAAACTTTACTTTCATTGTAACTTGGTGTAACTAAGGTAATTTTTGTTTAAATGTAATGCCAGATTTGTTTTCAGTTGCATATAAAATGCACAATGTACACTACCTATTTGCTTTCTATAATGGTTGGGGGCCGGGCTACGAATCAAACCTTATTACAACAGGTAGCTGCCATACCTTGGTATTCTAAATAAAGCATTAACATGTGTGTGTGTGTGTGTCGGGGGGGGGGGTTGGTTGGGTGTGTGTGTGTGTGGTTGGTGTGTGTGTGTGTGTGTGTGGGGTTGGTTGGTGGGGTGTGTGTGTGGTTGCCCCATTTCTTTAAGTATTTATTGTTTTGGGTATAGGCCACTGCGCTGTCATTCTGCCTATGGACCTGCACTTGCTAGGGCCGGCCCTGGCGTCTCTGTAATGTTCCTGTTATCATAAGAAAACGCAAAATAAGGCCCATTTCAACTCAACTGTCCCTAATTGTCAGCATAATTCTTCATTATATACATAAACAGTTGTTCCAATAGTACAAATGGTTTATTGCAGTATATACAATGCTATAGTGCTCCACATTAGTGGATTTTTTTGTTTTGTTTTTTAAAATGTTGTGCATTACCTTTAAATTATTTTTCTCCCATTTTTATTTAAAATTAATTTTAAAAACTGGGGGCGGAGTTGGGGGCGGAGACTGGGCGGAGTTGGGGACTGAGACTGGGCGGGGTTGGGGCGGAGACTGGGCGGGATTGGGGCGGAGACAAAGGGGGCCCCATTTTGTCATCCTGTCTTGGGCCCCGCAATGGCTAGGGCCGGCCCTGATTCCTTACTTTGTTCGATTGCATTAAACTGCTAGATATGTCAAAACATATTGTTGACAGAGCCTAACAAAATCTGGCAAATACTTTGACTTAGACTAAAATGTGATCTCATTGGATTGTATGGTTCTGAAACTGTATGGATTGATTGCAAATCACCTGCAGATCTCCTCAGCTTTTCGGCCAACAGGGATCTGATGCAGACTGTTCCAGAGGCTGTTAAATTACTCCAGCTGGTTATCACTATACTAGCTACAACAGCCTCTGTTGAAAGGTCATTCTCTGCTTTAAAGAGGATCAAAACACACAGCAGGAATCTAACCAATCAAGGACGACTTTGAGCCCTGGCTATTTTAGCAATTGAGAGAGAAACTGCTAGATTTAAAAGAAAAAAACAACGAAGAGTTTTTGAATAAAGTTATTGACAATTTTGTAAATTTTTTTTAGGAGAATGGACTTTGTATACAATTGAGGAAGCCGAGCCAGACCAGTCACATAGAAAAAAGTTTTTATTGTTAATATTTGTTACGTTTTATTATATAAGTTATTTATTAAAGACCTATTTTAAAAAGAACAAAATCTTTTTTTTCTTTTCTCTGGAGCTAATTTGCAATACAATTTTCCGCTGCAATATATGATCAAACTTTTAAAAACTGCTTTATTCTCCAGGTCTGAAGAATCTGATCTGATTAGCATGATGGTTGCGATCTGATAAACATGATGGTTGCGATCTGATAAACAAGATGGTTGCGATCTGATAAGCATGATGGTTGGAATCTGATAAACATGATGGTTGCGATCTGATAAGCATGATGGTTGCGATCTGATAAACATGATGGTTGCGATCTGATAAACAAGATGGTTGTGATCTGATAAACAAGATGGTTGCGATCTAATAAACATGATGGTTGTGATCTGATAAACATGATGGTTGTGATCTGATAAACATGATGGTTGTGATCTGATAAACAAGATGGTTGCGATCTGATAAACAAGATGGTTGTGATCTGATAAACATGATGGTTGCGATCTAATAAACATGATGGTTGCGATCTGATAAACAAGATGGTTGTGATCTAATAAACATGATGGTTGCGATCTGATAAGCATGATGGTTGGAATCTGATAAACATGATGGATGCGATCTGATAAGCATGATGGTTGCGATCTGATAAGCATGATGGTTGGAATCTGATAAACATGATGGTTGCGATCTGATAAGCATGATGGTTGGAATCTGATAAACATGATGGTTGCGATCTGATAAGCATGATGGTTGGAATCTGATAAACATGATGGTTGCGATCTGATAAGCATGATGGTTGGAATCTGATAAACATGATGGATGCAATCTGATAAACATGATGGATGCAATCTGATAAACATGATGGTTGCGATCTGATAAACATGATGGTTGCGATCTGATAAACATGATGGTTGCGATCTGATAAACATGATGGATGCGATCTGATAAACATGATGGAATGCGATCTGATAAACATGATGATTGCGATCTGATAAACATGATGGTTGCGATCTGATAAACATGATGGTTGCGATCTGATAAACATGATGGTTGCGATCTGATAAACATGATGGTTGCGATCTGATAAACAAGATGGATGAGATCAGTAGTTTTCACACAAACACTAGTTATAGAGCACTTGCGTTTCCTCGTTTATACTAATATATTACCATTGCATATGTGCAAAGTATATTTTACATTATGATGTTCAATATTTCAGTTTGTAGATACATTAACATCCTGAAATTGCACATTTATATGCTGACATATATAGAGCGCTTACACAATGTGCACAAACTATTATCATTGTGCACAAACTACTATGTTTCAGTACTCCGCAGGGTGTTATTGCTTCTTCCATTTCAGATAACACTAAGGGCAAGATTAATCAAGCCCTTCTCCTTCCTGTGACTGCGGGTTCGCACAAGAGAATCTGCAGTCAGTATTTATCAAGCAGCGGTCATCAGACGCTGCTTCCCTACCCTCTTCTACATCTCTTAGGTGGAGAATTTCAATCTCCCCGGTCTCTCCTCTAACATTACACACAAGCGCTCCTTTGCGCTCGCGTGCAACCCCACGCCCCTGCCACGATCTACTGAGACCGACTTGTCCAAGAGTAAGCACATAAGCTAACTCGTAATCCATATTTGCAGAGCCAAATAGCAAAGCAAAAACAGCACTGATACACAATGACAATCAAACAGCAAGGCAATCTGATACACCCTGGCGGTCAGCTGGGACATATTGGCTATGAAAAGCCAACATTTTCACAATATCGTGGTTTGCGCGCATATTACACAAACAAGTGAAGAATGGCGTTTTTTTCGTGGCCCATTGAAAAAATAGGATGTGATAATCTATCCACCGTTGAACTCACCTCCCAATCACTAGCTGCCATTAGTGCATTGCTTTTCCTGAGCCTACCAAGGTATGCTTTTCAACAAATAATACCCAGAGAACTAAGCAAATTAGATTAAGGAAGTATATGGAAAAGTTGTTTAAAATTACCTCCTAAATTCATTTCTTTCATGGTGGTGAGAGTCCATGAGTCCATGATTAATTACCCCTGGGAATTACTCTTCCCTACCACTAGGAGGAGGCAGAGATTCCCAAACCCCAAGAACTATATAAAACCCCTCCGTCCTCACCAGTGCCTCAGGTTAACATATAGCTGAGCACAAAGAGGAAGGAAAAGTAATAAGATCCAACAACAAACATAGGAGCAGGAAAAAAAGATGCGTGCAAAAGAGGAAAAAAAAAACAACACAGAAAAAAACAGGGTGGGGTCACCACCATGAAAGCAATTAATTTATCAGGTAAGTATAAATTAATTGTTTTCTTTCATACAGGTGGTGAGAGTCCATGATCCATTACTCCTGGGAACAAATACCCAAGTAATAACAGATCTAAGAAACATCTTTTTTTTCACTGATTAACTAAATTTACAACCCTAATAGAACCTAAAGAAAAGGCAATAAAAAATAACCAATAGGCAAAAATAAATCAACCTGAGACAACTGCCTGAAGGGCACCCTATCAAAGACTGCCTCAGAAGAAGCAAGAACATTAAAATGCTAGAAAAATATATGCAGAGTGCAGACCAAATAGCTAACTAGCAAACGTGTGTCCGCTGATAAAACATCTAAAAGCACAAGTGGCGGCAACTGGTCTGAAAAAATAATGAGCAGAAAGACATCAAGGAATCAAAAGCTTCAACCAAGAAGCCAAAGACACAGTAAAAATGATCTTAACTTCCTAGAACCATCAAAAGGAACAAATAAACTAAAAGTAAAGTAGTGTCATCATAACACTACAAAGCTCTAACAGAATCCAAAACATAAAGAGACCACTCTAAATAAAAAAGAAGGAACAACAATGTCTTAACTTCTAAAGATAGAAAACATAACCTTATACTAATAAAAAGATAAGGAGGAAGACAATAAAGAGTAGAAAACAGATGAAATGGCTAAATGAAACAAAACTTCCAAAAAGAAGTTTAAAGGGACAGTAAACCTTCAAAAATAAAATCAACTATTCAAACAAACATATACTGAAGTGATTTTTCATAATTAGATGTTATTTTATTTTTTAAAGTTTTAATCGAATAAACTTAATATAAAAATTCCCTATTTTGCACTCCCTCCGTTTACCTCGTTATGCAAAGTCATTCACGGATGTCTTTACATATATCCCTCGGGAGCGCGCACCTCCATATTTAATCCCATGATTAATTTCTTTTGCAAGGCTTTCAGTAGGAGGAGTATTTGTCTGTGTCTCTATAGTGATCACGTTATCGTTACTCTTGGCATGCAAATGAGTAGTGATTTGCGCTGTATTCCATATCAGTGTCAGGTAAATGAAAGAAATTCCCCTAGACAAGCGAGCATAATATGCATAATAATTATATAATAATTATATATCAGTGAATACTCCTACAAAGTAATGTTGATTTTTGACTCCTCTGCACAGCTATGTTTTTAATATTAATTACACTAAAATACTGCAATGCAATATCTTATTCTAATGCACATGCGAACGGGATTGCGCATTGCCGAATTGAATATTAATTTAAATCATTAGAATAAAAGATATGATTGGTCGATTGCTTAGACCCATTTTCTTCATAAACGGGGAGAGTCCACAGCTGCATTCATTACTTTTTGGAATTCAGAACTTGGCCACCAGGAGGAGGGAAAGACACCCCAGCCAAAGGCCTCTATTTATCAAGGTCTGTCGGACCTGATCCGACAGTGCGGATCAGGTCCGACAGACCTCGCTGAATACGGCGAGCAATACGCTCGCCGTAGTCAGCATTGCACCAGCAGCTCACAAGAGCTGATAGTGCAACACCGCCCCCTGCAGACTTGTGGCCAATACGCTGCCAGCAGGGGGTATCAATCAACCCGATCGTACTCGATCGGGTTAATTTCCGGCGATGTCTGTCCGCCTGCTCAGAGCAGTCGGACTGGTTATGGAGCAGTGGTCTTTGTGACCGCTGCTTCATAACTGCTGTTTCTGGCGAGCCTGCAGGCTCGCCAGAAACACGGGACATGAAGCTCCATCCAGAGCTTGATAAATATGCCCCAAAGGCTTAAAATACCTCCCCCACTTCCCTCACCCCCCAGTCATTCTTTGCCTTTCATCAAAGGAGGTTGGCAGAGAAGTGTCGGAAGATTAAAGATAGTCTCTTATGGAGGGTAGTACTCTTCGAAATTGGACTGGAGTTTTAAGTAGTCCTGTCAGCCCCTCAGTGAGGGCATGGATGAAAGTTAGAGTTCAGAGATGCAGGGAGAGTCTTTCTGTGAAACCATCCCGACTCATATTAACAGCTCCTTAGCAATCAGCGTTGATGAGTTTCAGTGCCTGCTTTGTTCACTCAAGTCCATGTCAGAAGCGATGCTACTATCTGTCACACTTGAAAAGCAGTGTTCCTGTTCCACGGCGTATATTCCGGTAAGATCGTTTTATTTTACTTCTATGTGTGAAATGTAATGTAAACGAAGAAGCAAGGTCTCAATGGGACTCTTATCTTATGGAATCAAGGGTTAATATCTCCTGAGAGGGGTTATTCAACAGGGGGGACTTTAATCATGTTTGTTATGTGATTCTGTCTGCTAATGTGTAGTGTTGCTTGGGCTCGTGGCTATCGGAACATAACGCCCTTTTTGTCAGGCTGCGCAGCCCTTGTGGTCTTGGCGTGCTTTTTTCTGGCCTGCACGGTGTACCTTGTGACTAGGAGTGGTCACGTTCCTAGTCTCCATTTCTGTATTCCTGACCGCGTGGTGAAGGTGTTTCACTAGTTGTCTGGGTCATAGGAGGTGGTGAGTGCCCCAGCCATTGGAGGTGTAAGGTGCCGTTTTTATTTTTTCTATGCAAGTTATGGAGGATTCTGAGTTTTTGGAGACGGATGTCTCCGATTCAGATTCTACTTCTTGTGCAGAGTATGAAATAGCCCGGGTAATCCATGACCATCCGTTATGGTCCACATGCCGCTTTAGAGTGCTCTTTTCTCTCGAAACAGGGAACTTAGAGTCCGCCGAGCCATCCGTCCCTGGGGACCCCATATCCCACAAGGTGAGTGCCCTAGAACCTTCTTTGGCTACGCAAGCAGGTGTCCCTAATGCCGTTACCCCTTCTCCAGAAGACGGCTTGTTTCCCCCAGAGGTTACGGCACGGTTCCGCATGGCCATTTCTATGACTTTGGCGCATTTACATCTTCCTGGGAGGGAGATGTTGATGAGATACTGTCCCTGTTCTGTTAACCAGAGCTCGTCAGGCGGGGGATCGTCTGGGTCAGATCATCCCTCTGGGGAAGCGGTTTCCTCTGAGGCTTCAGGGGCCCAATCCTCGGGATCGGGGTCATCAGTTGCCCCGATGGAGGTAAGTCTTGCCTTTCATTATAGACTGGTGCGCATTCGTTTCCTGCTGTGGCATGTTTTGGCTGAGTTGGAGGATTCCAGCCCTGATGGGTTGAGGGGTCCTCGGTCTTCTGTCCAGGATGGCAAGCTGGGTTAGACGTGGGGGGATGCAGTTAATCTCCTTGTCATCTCCAATTTACCTTTTTCTTTGGGGTATCATATTCCAGTTCTGAGCTTCAGGAGAATTGGATCTCTGACCTGTTAGTGTGTCCATTCTTCTTGGGCGTTAACCTGCGGGTGTTGCCCTCTTTTATTTTTATCCGTTTAGGATGTATTTTATTTGATTTTGAAAGCTCATGTCTGTTATAATTTTTTCCTTTGGAAACAATTTCTTCTTCGGAATTTGATACTAGCGATTTTGTGGTTGCATTGGTGCTTCTGCGGAAGTTATATGTAAAGTTAGGACATTGTTATGTCTACTGTTTGTCTGTTTAATTTATCTATTCCTTTTAGGGTTACGACTTTCTGTAGCCTTGGACAGTTCTTGGGTGCCCTATGTATCAGGCTGGTCCTGGTTGGGTACTAGTTTCTGTCCTTTAGGGTCTATATCAGACAAGTGGTGCCCGTTATACCTGACTGGTCCGGTTGGGGTGCCGAGTTGCTCACTCTTGTTTGAGTTTCGTTTTCTTGTTTTTCATTACAAGTTATAGGTTGCCTTTTGTTCAGAGACATCAGGCTGGTCCTCATTTATCTTCTGGGGCATCAGAGGGGATTGTGCTCAGTCCTTATTGTCCTATTCATGCTTAGTCGGCGGGGTGGATCCTGCTAAGACGGACTGCTTCAGAGGATTCCATGGAAATCTGTGGTGCCAGTTTCTGGTGGAGCTTACTCTTCTCCCCCTTTGAGGCTTCCTTTGGGATTGTCCTCTTGGACTCTGTTTCCTTGGTGATGGTGCCTCTTCCTTCGGGTCGAGGCCTTTCGTCCCCTTTCCTTGGGGCAGGCCTTCTGGTCATTGGTTTCAGGAAGTTAGGGTCTTTTGGTCATTGTTCTACTTCCGGGATCTGGTCTGCTCCCATAACTTTGGAGCTCGACAACAGATTTCTAGGTTTGAGCTCTGTTTCTCTTGTATGTTCGCCTTAGTCTCTGGACTTAGTGGGTGTTGTCCCTAGAACCTTTAGGGTCAACCAGAGTAGCTGTGTGGCTTTAATAATTGCCTAGCACCCTTTAGGTTGGGAGTTGAATCCTGCTGCAGTTTTTAAAGCACTCTGTGTCTGGGATACTTACGTGAGAGTTCAGTGTCCAAGGTACCTTGGATATGATTGTGATTGCATCGCCTATAGTGCAAGGTCTGCTCCGGATGGGGTAACCCGGCGGTTCCTCAGGTGTTATTAGTTTGTTTAAAGCTGGTTCTGGGTGTCTACGTCTTTGACTGGACATTTTGGGGTTCTGTATCCAGATCCCTTAGGACTGGTTCAGGGCGGCCCAGTTTCCCAGTTCCGGGACATCTTCTGTTCCTACGGGCGGATTTTTCTCTCTCTTATCGGAGAATTGGAGATTTCTGCTGGGCCGGCTGTACTGGCCGGATGGTTCTTTCATTTCGGCACTTGAGCTTTTGAGTCCATCTACAGCTTTACACTCCATACCTGTGTGCAGGTGAGCTGTTCTGTTTTTGTTTTCCCTCCCTTTGGGGTGGACTTGGCATTCCACAGTATCTGCCTGGTGCTCGGAGGTCCTTTTTCTTCCTCTGTTCAGTGGGGTTGTCCCCCCTGGCTTGCGTGCAGGATGTCAGGTGAAGGGCTGGATTTTCTGTGACATGCCATTACTGTAGTTTCAGTAGAGGGTCTCCTTTTGGGAGTGTCCTTAGTCATCGGAAAGGGAGCTGCGACTGGGTTCTGGAACCCGAGCTCCTTTTGGGGGGCTGGATACCCTCCCTTTTCCTTCCTGATGGTCTTGGTGATTCGGGGAATTTTTAATTTCTTTGTCTTTCGGACATTGCCAGTCACTTTGGTGCTGGGTCCGTTGCCCGGAGTGAGGATAAGGGATCTGTCTGATCTGTTGAACTTGACCGCGTATTATAGAAAGATCTTGTGAGCCTTCCTTAGGTGGAAGGCTTCGCGGTGGATCCCTCCTCAGCAGGTAGTTTTTTTCTTTGCGGGGTTCTGGGTACTATCCTTTCTTTCCTGCTTTTCTTGGGAAAGTGTTGTTCTGCACTACTTTGAAGTTTTTCTTTTCTGAAGACAGTCCTGTGCAGTTTACTAGCGACTTCTGTTCGCTTAGACCACCTTTGCAGCAGGAAGCCTATGGCTTTCAAAGGAGCATATTCAGATATTCTGTTTTTTCGCGGCTCCCGGGGACAGTTTGTCTTTTGGTTGCTCTATCCTGGGTGCGAGTTAGCACTCTGCGTAGGGGAGGGGTTCAACCTTTCTCCCTTTAGTTTTTCAGGGCTTTATTTTGGTTCCTTGGAGTCCATGCAGATAGGGGTGTGGGATTTTCCTCCCTTGCTCTGTTAGGTTGGTAGGGTCTTTCATCAGTTTTGCCCTGTTTCATCTTTCCCATGGGTTTTTTCTTTATTGCCCTAGTCCTTTTGTGTTCTGGGGGTTCTTTCGGACTCCCTTATCTGAGTCCTTCTTCTTCTCTTCAGGGAGAATGTGGATGTTTCCCTTCCTTCTGGTCGGGGGTGAGTTTATTCGCGGCCTGAGAGCCTGCGGGACTTTGTCTCCTCAGAGGCTTTTGGGCTCGGTCGAGTCTAGTGATTCTGAGCGGTTTCTAGCAAGGGCCTTGCTGGTTCTAACTGTTGGGCAGTTACTTGTGCCTTTTCCTTTTTATCCCTTCTGCTTCTAGTGAAGCAGTTTTTTTGTCGGGAGTTTGGGTGTTTTCAGGCTATGGTGCCCTCAGAATGGGCCGCCTTTTGTACCCGCCCGTTTTGCATTCAGTGTCCTCTATAGCTTGGGTATTGTTTTCCCAAAATGAATGCAGCTGTGGACTCTCCCAGTTTATGAAGAAAAACTTAAATTATGCTTACCTGATGATTTTCTTTTCTTCAGATGGGGAGAGTCCACAGCTCCCTGCCCGCGTTTTTTATATGGGACGGCCGTAATTTTTGTTTTTGTTCTTCTGGCACCTTTTCACCCTGATATTTCTCCTACTGTTCCTTGTTCCCTCGGCAGAATGACTGGGGGATGAGGGAAGTGGGGGAGGTATTTAAGCCTTTGGCTGGGGTGTCTTTGCCTCCTCCTGGTGGCCAGGTTCTGAATTCCCAAAAGTAATAAATGCAGCTGTGGACTCTCCCCATCTGAAGAAAAGAAAATGATCAGGTAAGCATAATTTAAGGTTTTCAGTTTCTTTTTCATGGGGCTGTCAGTTATTGCTAGACCGCGGCATGAAGCGGCTTCTTCAAAATCAAAAAACTAAGGTAAGGATTATTATTTTAATAACATTTTCAATCACAAAATATTATAAATGCAGTTTACAAATGAACTTCTAGTTTTTATAAAACACAGTTTTCTGACCCTTTAATATCCACCGGATGCATAGGCCCAAAAAGAAAGAACCTGCAAAATGTTCAAGACCAAATAAAGGTTTCAATGATTAAAAAAAAAAAAGAATAATAACAGGCTTAATTCTAGGCCAGGCTAGGACTAAACCAAGAATGTCAGAAAGATAACAATATTCTTACGGGATATAACTACAAAAGGACAGAAAACTGAGCCTTTAAAAGAGCTGGCGGATAAGTCCTTATCCAAACCATCCTGATAAAATAGCAAGGTATAAGAAGAATGCCAAGAAAAAACTTGATTCAAACACTAATAAATAAATAGGGGCCTTCCAGACCTTAAAACAACAATTTCCTTGGTCACAGACTTACAAGCCTGTATAAGGAACTCAATAACTGAACAAAAAGTTTAAAAGATTTCTGATTCTAACTTAAAGCCATCAAACCAAGAGGACTAAAATCCGGATAGAAAAAAGGACCCTAAAATAGAAGGTCTAGAGGCAAAAGAAGCAGCAAAAGAGAGAAACTGTAGAGCAGAGCCAGATCGGCCAAATACTGCAGGAATACGCTGGAGCAAAACAAAATCACCAAAGCTCTTCCTGACAAAACTTGGCATTCACCCTGGAATAATAGACCAGAAGTGAGAAAGAAATATAAGCTAACCAGAATGGCCACTAAACTACCACACAAGTATCCACAAACACAGTTCAAAGATCCCTGGAACTTACACCGTACCTGAGAAAATTGAGATTAAACTAGGAAGCCATCAGAATTATTTCTGGGCGACCCCAAGATCTATTATCTGATAGAACAAAACCAGATGAAGAGACTACTCTTCCAAAAAGAAAAACTAAAGACTGAGAAAAACTTCTTTCCAGTTATACAGTCCTGAAACATGAACAGCAGAAATCAGACAGCAATAAGCTTTCCCCCAGGAAAGAAATAGAGATACTATCCTCATAACTAGGGAACTGTAAATTCCCCCTGATGATAGACATAAGATACAAATGTAACATAGTCTAATCTGAAAAAAATCCCCTACAATAGAGGCCCACTCTGAAGTGCCCTGAATATTGCACAGCTTTAAAACATCAACAAACTCATTATGCCTTCTGAGATCCCCAGATGGCCCCCCATCCTAAAGAAAACTTGCATCTGTAGAGATTACAGCAAATAGAAGTCCCCTGCATAAAGAGCTAATAGCTCATCGACCAACACAGATACAGACTTGTTCTGGAATGTAAATGAGACCTCAGAGGCAAGTGAGAAAGATCTCTATATCATTGGAAAAAAATACAAAGCTGAAGAGGACTCATATGGAAGTGAGAAAATGGAATAGCAACAATGGCCAAAAACATGAGACCTGACACCTCCAAGCAGAGAGCAACTGAAGGAAATACAGAGAGACTGAAAGATCTAGCAGACAAACCCCAGCTTCAACCATCTTTGCATTGCCAAAGAAAGTCTCATAGAAACTGAATCTATAAGACATCCAGACAAGCAATCTTTGTCTGAGGAACCAGTAAACTGTTTGGTAAAATGACTTCCCAATCATGTTGTTGAAGAAACAACAATAGAAACTGATCATGTTCCTAGAAATAAGAACATAAAAGGTAAGCAACCAAAACATCTATTGAGGACATAAACTGACATCACAGAAAAGTCTAAATAGTTTCCATTTCAAAAGTAGGAACTTGAGAAACTTGTTCAAAGTTTCTAGATCATAATAGATCTTAACGTTCCCTCCTGCTTATAGAACAATGAATAGGTTGGAGATCCCATCTACCTGAACCTACAGAGTTCGTAGAAACATAGAACAGAAAAAAACCCTCCCTAAGGAGGCCTTGATCTGAAACCTATTTGATATCCTTGTGACTACAATAAGAATTCAAGGAACATGAACAGACTGATAGCAAACTTCCGGAAAAGGCTGCACCTACATGCAAACTTGGATGGGGGAGAAGATCTTAAACTGCTTTGGCCTGTTCCAATTCAATTAATGGGCACTGACCCTGTCAGCATTCCCCAGAACAAATAAATTGGTATGGTATTTGGCTTTGCAGCCTTGCAAACAGAGGATATAGTGCTCAAACCCAGTAAAAGGCATTGAAACATTAAGCAAATACCATTCTATTATTTCTTAGACAGAACCATAACAACTCTGATACTAGGTGGAAAAAAGATTTCTGAGCCTTATTCTGATGAAGACTCATGATCAAGAAAGAAACAAACACACCATCTGAGAACACAAAAGCCTCATAACTGGAAACATTAACCTTAATAGGCTAAGAACTAGAAGAAGGTAACCTTTGAACTGACCATTTATGTTTAGTTAAAAGAGACATGGCCACCATCATTTCAGCACTGTTGTTCGAATGAAGTTCATAACTCCAAGAGTAAAAGTTGTTTATTCTTCCTGTAAGGAAAAAACAGAAGGAGCAATAATACCCTTTAAAGCAAAAACAGTAGTAGTAATTGTCAGAATGTGTGAAAACATTAATACATTTATTGCATAAGAATGCTGAAGGAAATACTTTAGCATATAACAATATAAACATTTAATACTAAAGTAAAATGTTTAAATAACCCAGCTTCAAAGACAGATTTAGAGACAAAATTACAAGGCTCCATAACTGCAAAAAAATAATAATAAAGTTCAATGCAGAAAACAAAGGTAAATTATAATATCCCCATTAAAAGAGCTCTTGAAGAAAGGAAGACACTTACCCCTTATGAAAAAAGACTCTTAAGAACTTACAATTTGAAAAAACATAATTTATGTAAGAACTTACCTGATAAATTAATTTCTTTCATATTAGCAAGAGTCCATGAGCTAGTGACGTATGGGATATACATTCCTACCAGGAGGGGCAAAGTTTCCCAAACCTCAAAATGCCTATAAATACACCCCTCACCACACCCACAAATCAGTTTAACGAATAGCCAAGAAGTGGGGTGATAAGAAAAAAGTGCGAAAGCATAAAAAATAAGGAATTGGAATAATTGTGCTTTATACAAAAAAATCATAACCACCACAAAAAAGGGTGGGCCTCATGGACTCTTGCTAATATGAAAGAAATGAATTTATCAGGTAAGTTCTTACATAAATTATGTTTTCTTTCATGTAATTAGCAAGAGTCCATGAGCTAGTGACGTATGGGATAATGACTACCCAAGATGTGGATCTTCCACGCAAGAGTCACTAGAGAGGGAGGGATAAAATAAAGACAGCCAATTCCGCTGAAAAATAATCCACACCCAAAATAAAGTTTAAATCTTATAATGAAGAAAACTGAAATTATAAGCAGAAGAATCAAACTGAAACAGCTGCCTGAAGTATTTTTCTACCAAAAACTGCTTCAGAAGAAGAATACACATCAAAATGGTAGAATTTAGTAAAAGTATGCAAAGAAGACCAAGTTGCTGCTTTGCAAATCTGATCAATCGAAGCTTCATTCCTAAACGCCCAGGAAGTAGAAACTGACCTAGTAGAATGAGCTGTAATCCTTTAAGGCAGAGATTTACCCGACTCGACATAAGCATGATGAATTAAAGATTTCAACCAAGATGCCAAAGAAATGGCAGAGGCCTTCTGACCTTTCCTAGAACCGGAAAAGATAACAAATAGACTAGAAGTCTTTTGGAAATTCTTAGTAGCTTCAACATAATATTTCAAAGCTCTAACTACATCCAAAGAATGCAATGATCTCTCCTTAGAATTCTTAGGATTAGGACATAATGAAGGAACCACAATTTCTCTACTAATGTTGTTAGAATTCACAACCTTAGGTAAAAATTTAAAAGAAGTTCGCAACACCGCCTTATCCTGATGAAAAATCAGAAAAGGAGACTCACAAGAAAAGAGCAGATAATTCAGAAACTCTTCTAGCAGAAGAGATGGCCAAAAGAAACAAAACTTTACAAGAAAGTAATTAAATGTCCAGTGAATGCATAGGTTCAAACGGAGGAGCTTGAAGAGCCCCCAGAACCAAATTCAAACTCCGAGGAGAAATTGACTTAATAACAGGTTTTATACGAACCAAAGCTTGTATAAAACAATGAATATCAGGAAGAATAGCAATCCTTCTGTGAAAAAGAACAGAAAGAACAGAGATTTGTCCTTTCAAGGAACTTGCAGACAAACCTTTATCCAAACCCTCCTGAAGAAACTGAAAAATTCTCGGAATTCTAAAAGAATGCCAAGAAAAATTATGAGAAAGACACCAAGAAATGTAAGTCTTCCAGACTTGATAATATATCTTCCTAGATACAGATCTACGAGCCTGTAACATAGTATTAATCACAGAAACCTCTTTGACTAAGAATCAAGCGTTCAATCTCCATACCTTTAAATTTAAGGATTTGAGATCCTGATGGTAAAAAAGGACCTTGTGACAGAAGGTCTGGTCTTAACGGAAGAGTCCACGGTTGGCAAGAAGCCATGTGGACAAGATCCGCATACCAAAACCTGTGAGGCCATGCTGGAGCCACCAGCAGACAAAAAGAAGAATTCCTTCAGAATCTTGGAGATTACTCTTGGAAGAACTAGAGGCGGAAAGATATAGGCAGGATGATACTTCCAAGGAAGTGACAATGCATCCACTGCTTCCGCCTGAGGATCCCTGGATCTGGACAGATACCTGGGAGGTTTCTTGTGTAGATGAGAAGCCATCAGATCTATTTCTGGAAGTCCCCACATTTGAACAATCTGAAGAAACACCTCTGGGTGAAGAGACCACTCGCCCGGATGAAACGTTTGGCGACTGAGATAATCCGCTTCCCAATTGTCTATACCTGGGATATGAACCGCAGAGATTAGACAGGAGCTGGATTCCGCCTATACCAGTATTCGAGATACTTCTTTCATAGCCAGAGGACTGTGAGTCCCTCCTTGATGATTGATATATGCCACAGTTGTGACATTGTCTGTCTGAAAACAAATAAACGATTCTCTCTTTAGAAGAGGCCATGACTGAAGAGCTCTGAAAATTGCATGGAGTTCCAAAATATTGATTGGTAATCTCACCTCCTGAGATTTCCCAAACCCCTTGTGCTGTCAGAAACCCCCATACAGCTCCCCAACCTGTCAGACTTGCATCTGTTGAGATCACAGTCCAGGTTGGAAGAAAAAAAGAAGCCCCCTGAACTAAACGATGGTGGTCTGTACCACGTCAGAGGGTGACGAACAATCGGTTTTAAAGATATTACATGAGATATCTTTGAATAATCCCGGCACCACTGGTTCAGCATACAGAGCTGAAGAGGTCGCATGTGAAAATGAGCAAAGGGGAACACGTCCAATGCAGCAGTCATAAGAACCTAGAATTTCCATGCATAAGGCTACCGAAGGGAATGATTGAGACTGAAGGTTCCGATAAGCTGAAAACTTATCGAAACAGAAACAGAGTCATGGACACGGAATCTATCCGGAAATCTAAAAAAGGTTACTCTTGTCTGAGGAATCAACAAACTTTTTAGTTGATCCTCCAACCATGTTCTTGAAGAAACAACACTCATAAAAAGCTGGAAAGGATCTTTCCATTGAAATTGAGCAAAGGGAATTGAATCCAATGCTGTTAAAACTTCTATGCATATATAGCAACTGAAGGAAATAATAGAGACTAAAGGTACCGACAGACTGAACCCAATACAAATTGTCCCTTGTCTGATAGAGACAAAGATAGTGACATAAACCATCTGGAAACCTAAAAAAGGTGACCCTTGCATGAGGAATCAAGAGCTTTTGAAAAAAAGATCCTATAACTATGACCTGAAGAGCAAGTGAAACATATGAGATTCCGCATCCTCAGGAAATAATCTGAATGAAAACAGAAAAATGAAGAATATGCATTTATTGTATCTAATGAAAACAAATAATGCTATCAATGACCATAAAAAGGCAGAATAGTTTGAATAAAACTCCAAACCCAGTTCCTAGAAAAGGAACTGGAAGAAATACCCCAGAAGATTCCAGGTCTGAGCAGCGCTTGAACCCCATGGGTACCCAGCCATGCTTCAACAGTATCCAAAAATATATAGGACAGAAACACACTGAAAGAAAGTATTAGCCTTACTGGAATAAAATCAAAGAAATTTGGACAAAATAGAACCAAATAAATTTCAAAGAAGTCTTAACCTGCCCCTTACCAGCCAAGCCGGAATACGGCACGTACATCGCAATATTAGGGAGCTGATTTCGAACCCCAATTATAAACATGTTACTTGGGAAAGAACTCAGGAATTCGTTCCTTAATAAGAACAACCAAACTAGTATAAGCTTAAAGTTTTAGTCTTAGAACTCAATCTTGAAGCCCATAGTAACAGTTAAGAATTGAACCAATTATAATTGATTATCTTAGAACAAAAGAAATATGGATTTTCTTTTTTTTTCTTTTTTTTTTTTTTTTTTAAAAAAATCACAAAATTCTTCTAGCTAAAATAGCTAAAGACATAGATTAACCCTCATTTGCGAATATATTCAATAAAATGAAGACACAAATGAAATCATTAGCATGAAAGTCCAGTTTAAAGGACCAGTCAAAACAGAGGACTTGCAAAATGCAAAACAACAAGACAAATGCAACAGCACCTAGTCTAGTAAATGTTGTCCCTTTAACAATGCTAAAATAAATCATAATCTGATACTTGATCTTAAAGTAAACAGAAAAAAATGAAGCAATTGCAATATCACAGGACCAAGAAAAGTACCTGAAACTAAATAATTTTCCATAAATAAGATATAAATATATAAAGGAAAATAAATACTATTTTGCTATAAAAACAATAGCATAATTAGTAGGAGTAGAGATAGCTCCAATAAATCGGAGAACCCTCCAAATTGAATTTAACTGCTGACAAAGAATATAGTTTAAAAATAAAAGAAAATTCTCAGCCTATTCCATTCCCTAGTATGGGGAATTGGAAAGAAAACCTCTGAAATCACAGAAGAATAAAAAGGCAGAAATAGTGTCAGCTAGTTTTAAAGAACTAGTTACCTTAATATCCAAAATAATCAACACCTCTTCAACAAAGAACAAATGTACTTTAATAATAAAAAATGTATATAAAAAAGTAGATTTGTTAGTGTCAATATCTGATGGAGAGAATTTCTGAAAGAGAAAAAAACATCAGAGAAGGATAAATCAGTATGTTGTTGGTCATTTGAAACTTCAATAATTAAAAAAGAAGTGAAAAAAAACTAAAAATTGTATTAGAAGGCACGAAGTCAGACAAAGCCTTAATCAGAAAAAATATTTCTTATAAATCTTCTAAACATTTCTTGTACTTAAGAATGGAAATGTATAAAGCATAAATACTAATGGAATCTGCATGTAAAAGTATATCATAATAACTTATTACAAACCATAGCTAAAGATAAACATTTATAACATTTAAAATAAATGAACTTAGCTTTGGTAGAACTGAAACTCAGTTAAGCGTTTTTCCAGAAGTGGCTTCTGACTCAGGGTCAATCGGAGACATCTTGCAATATGTAATAGAAAAAACAACATAAAAAGCAAAATTGATCAAATTCCTTAAATGACAGTTTCAGGAATGGGAAAAAATGTCAGTGAACAAGCTTCTAGCAACCAGAAGCAATAAATAATGAGACTTAAATAATGTGGAGACAAAAGTGACGCCCATATTTTTTAGCGCCAAAAAAGACGCCCACATTATTTGGCGCCTAAATGCTTTTGGCGCCAAAAATGACGCCACATCCGGAACGCCGACACTTTTGGCGCAAAAAAAACGTCAAAAAAAAATCGCGCCAAAAAAGTCAGCGCCAAAAATGACGCAATAAAATGAAACATTTTCAGCCCCCACGAGCCTAATAGCCCACAGGGAAAAAGTCAAAATTTTAAGGTAAGAAAAAAATTGATTAATTGATATGCATTATCCCAAATATGAAACTGACTGTCTGAAATAAGGAATGTTGAACATCCTGAGTGAAGGCAAATAAATGTTTGAACACATATATTTAGAACTTTATATAAAAGTGCCCAACCATAGCTTAGAGTGTCACAGAAAATAAGACTTACTTACCCCAGGACACTCATCTACAAGTAGTAGAAAGCCAAACCAGTACTGAAACGAGAATCAGTAGAGGTAATGGTATATATAAGAGTATATCGTCGATCTGAAAAGGGAGGTAAGAGATGAATCTCTACGACCGATAACAGAGAACCTATGAAATAGACCCCGTAGAAGGAGATCATTGAATTCAAATAGGCAATACTCTCTTCACATCCCTCTGACATTCACTGCACGCTGAGAGGAAAACCGGGCTCCAACCTGCTGCGGAGCGCATATCAACGTAGAATCTAGCACAAACTTACTTCACCACCTCCATAGGAGGCAAAGTTTGTAAAACTGATTTGTGGGTGTGGTGAGGGGTGTATTTATAGGCATTTTGAGGTTTGGGAAACTTTGCCCCTCCTGGTAGGAATGTATATCCCATACGTCACTAGCTCATGGACTCTTGCTAATTACATGAAAGAAATCACTAATACAAGTAAAGTACATCTTGCATCCAGACAGCACACTTGAAAAGAGATGCGGGCATCAAACCTATGTAATATATCATAGAAAAGAACGTCAAAAAGTATGCACACTATCACACTAAAACACGTAAACTCAAAAGCCGACTTGCGCCAACATGCATCAAATTTTTTTACATGTGTGAAAAGAACTAGAGTGCATCAAAAAACGATGAAGTGTCAAAAAATGTATGGGGAAAAAGTTTGAAAAGGGGAAATATCAAATAATAACATATATATAACTATCCCAAGGCTACGTACATATATAACAATATATATATATATATATATAGGGGGGTAGTTATCAACGTGTCAACTTTCCTGCCTTCGCCGGCCCAATACACCCGCCTAAGCTCGCCTCACATCGCCGCCGCGGACCTGAAAATTTTCGCCTAAGTTATCAAATAAAGCTGTCAAAAAGCCGCGGGGCGATGAGTAGCAGACTGTGAGAGTTATCACTCATCCGATCTCGCTGCTCTTCGGCTTTTTCCCAGCTTTATTGCTAGCCTGTCACTAAACACTCACACTAAACTACACTGCTCTACCCCCTATACCGGCGCCCCTGGAGCCCCCCGCAACTCTGATAAATGTATTAACCCCTAAACTGCCGCTCCTAGACCCTGCCGCAACTTGGATAAATGTATTAACCCCTAAACCGCCGCTCCCGGACACCGCTGCCACCTACATTATACCTATTAACCCCTATCCTGCCCCCCCTACACCGTTGCCACCTATAATAAATTTATTAACCCCTATCCTGCCCCCCACTACACCGCCGCCACTGTAATAAAATTATTAACCCCTAAACCTAAGTCTAACACTAACCCTAACACCCCCCTAACTTAAATATTAATTAAATAAATCTAAATAATATTTCTATTATGAACTAAATTAATCCTATTTAAAACTAAATACTTACCTGTAAAATAAACCCTAAGATAAATACAATATAAATAATAATTATATTGTAGCTATCTTAGGATTTATTTTTATTTTACAGGTAACTTTGTATTTATTTTAGCTAGTTAGAATAGTTATTAAATAGTTATTGACTATTTAATAACTACCTAGCTAAAATAAATACAAAATTACATGTAAAATAAATCCTGATCGAAACAGCCAATAGAATGCGAGCTCAATCTGATTGGCTGATTGGATCAGCCAATCGGATTGAACTTGAATCTGATTGGCTGATTCAATCAGCCAATCAGATTTTTCCTACCTTAATTCCAATTGGCTGATAGAATCCTATCAGCCAATCGGAATTGAAGGGACGCCATCTTGGATGACGTCCCTTAAAGGAGCCTTCATTCGTCGGTAGTCCGTCGGTAAAGAAGGATGTTCCGCGTCGGCCGGATGAAGATTCAAGACCCGGCTTGGAAGATGACATCGCCCGGATAGAAGACTTCTTCAGCGCCTCTTGGAAGATGACATCACCCGGATGGAAGACTTTTTCAGCACCGCTTGGAGGATCACTTCATCGGATGGAAGATTTCTTCAGCGCCGCTTGGAGGATCACTTCTGCCGGTCCGGGTCTCCTCTTCAGTTCCATCAGTGGCTCGGCTGAGTGAAGACGACTAAAGGTAGGATGATCTTCAGGGGATTAGTGTTAGGTTATTTTAAGGGGGGTTTGGGTTAGATTAGGGGTATGTGGGTGGTGGGTTTTAATGTTGGGGGGGTTGTATTTTTCTTTTACAGGCAAAAGAGCTGAATTCTTTGGCGCATGCCCCACAAATGGCCCTTTTAAGGGCTGGTAAGGTAAAAGAGCTTTGAACTTTTTAAATTTAGAATAGGGTAGGGCATTTTTTTATTTTGGGGGGGGTTTGTTATTTTATTAGGGGGCTTAGATTAGGTGTAAGTAGCTTAAAATTGTTGTAATATTTTTAAAATGTTTGTAACCTATTTTTTTTATTTTTTGTAACTTAGCTTTTTTTTATTTTTTGTACTTTAGTTAGTTTATGTAATTGTATTTAATTGTAGTTATTTATAGGTAATTTATTTAATTTATTTAATGATAGTGTAGTGTTAGGTTTAATTGTAACTTAGGTTAGGATTTATTTTACAGGTGATTAAAATAAATACAAAGTTACCTGTAAAATAAATATAATTCCTAAAATAGCTACAATGTAATTATTAATTACATTGTAGCTATCTTAGGGTTTATTTTACAGGTAAGTATTTAGTTTTAAATAGGAATAATTTATTAAAGTATAGTGTAGTGTTAGGTGTAATTGTAACTTAGGTTAGTTTTTATTTTACAGGTAAATTTCTCTTTATTTTAGCTAGGTAAGCTATTAAATAGTTAATAACTATTTAATAGCTATTGTACCTAGTTAAAATAAATTGAAAGATGTCTGTAAAGTAAAAATAAATCCTAAGATAGCTACAATATAATTATTATTTATATTGTATCTATCTTAGGGTTTATTTTACAGGTAAGTATTTAGTTTTAAATAGGATTAATTTAGTTCATAATAGAAATATTATTTAGATTTATTTAATTAATATTTAAGTTAGGGGGGTGTTAGGGTTAGTGTTAGACTTAGGTTTAGGGGTTAATAATTTTATTACAGTGGCGGCGGTGTAGTGGGGGGCAGGATAGGGGTTAATAAATGTATTATAGGTGGCGACGGTGTAGGGGGGGCAGATTAGGGGTTAATAAATTTAATATAGGTTGCGGTGGGCTCCAGGAGTGGCGGTTTAGGGGTTAATATGTATAGAGTAGCTTGCGGTGGGCTTCGGGAGCTGCGGTTTAAGGGGTAATAACTTTATTTAGTTGCGGCGGTGTAGGGGGGACAGATTAGTGGTGTTTAGACTCGGGGTACATGTTAGGGTGTTAGGTGTAGACAGTTCCCATAGGAATCAAAGGGATGTCTGGCAGCAGCGAAGTTGTACTTTCGCTATGGTCAGACTCCCATTGATTCCTATGGGATCCGCCGCCTCCAGGGTGGCGGTTTGAAAACCAGGTACGCTGGGCCGGAAAAGTGCCGAGCGTACCTGCTAGATTTTTGATAACTAGCAAAAGTAGTCAGATTGTGCCGAACTCGTGTGCGGAACATCTGGAGTGACGTAAGAATCGATCTGTGTCGGACTGAGTCCGGCGGATCGAAGTTTACGTCACAAAATTCTACTTTTGCCGGTCTCTAGCCTTTGATAACTAAGGCAAATCAGCCTCGCCACAAATACACTGCGGAATAAAAATATAGTACTTACCCAAAGGCACTCTGCTACTGAAGGAACATAACAGCAGTGGAACTGAAATAGGAGTATATTGACAAACCAACAGGCAGAGGTAAAGGACAAGACCCTGCGACCCCCAATGCAAGACTTGTGACTAAATCCCTACTGGTGAAATATATGTCACTTCCAATAATCTAAATACATCCCTCTGACAAACACTGTTCTCTGAGGGGAAACTGACTCAACTCAATCTGAGAACCCCTCTCACTGAAGAACCAAATGCACATCTTCATTTTTCTACCACCTCCAGCAGAGGCAAAGACAGGACTGAGGTACTGGTGAGGTGGAAGGGGTTTATAGAGTTCTTGGGGTTTGGGAATCTTTGCCTTCTTCTAGTGGTAGGGAAGGGGTACATTTATTAAGCTGCATTTGCAACTTCCGAGGATATGCTAAGCAGGTGCATGAGCGAGCCTGCAGCCACAAATGTAAAGTAATGGTAAATCATAGCATTATTGAAACATTAGCATGTAGCAGATTTTCAAATAAAGTGTAGATATGTGCATGATCGAAAAATTAGTTTCGGTTCAGTTCGGATTGATTCAGATTTTTTCGAATTTCGGTTCGGATCGATTAGAATTCGGCAAAATTTGAATGAATTCGTTTCGGATTTATTCAGATTCAAATAAATTCGGCTGAATTCGGTTTGGTTCGGTTCCGAAATTCGGAATTTCGGTATGTGTTAGGTGGGATATGCTTGCTGTGTATTAGACTAGTATTATGTACTGTATATTAGGTGTAACCCATAGCAGAGTGATATAACCTAATATACTGTACAATGGATGACATCGGAATTAAGGTAGGAAAAATTAAGGTAGGAAAAATCTGATTGGCTGATTGAATCAGCCAATCAGATTGAAGTTCAATCCGATTGGCTGATCCAATCAGCCAATCAGATTGACCTCGCATTCTATTGGCTGTTCCGATCAGCCAATAGAATGCGAGGTCAATCTGATTGGATCAGCCAATCGGATTGAACTTCAATCTGATTGGCTGATTCAATCAGCCAATCAGATTTTTCCTACCTTAATTCCGATTGGCTGATAGAATCCTATCAGCCAATCGGAATTCGAGGGACGCCATCTTGGATGACGTCACTTAAAGGTACCGTCATTTAGTCGTCGGATCAAGAAAGAAGAGGATGCTCTGCGTCGGATGTCTTCAGGATGCTGTCGCTCCGCGTGGATGAAGATAGAAGATGCCGCCTGGATGGAAGACCTTTTCTTGCCCCGCTTGGATGAAGACTTCTGCCGGTCTGGATGTCCTCTTCTGCCCCATCGGATGAAGACTTAGGCCCGGCTGGGTGAAGACAACTCAAGGTAGGGAGATCTTCAGGGGGGTAGTGTTAGGTTTATTTAAGGGGGCTAATTCGGATTTATTCGGTAGATTTGGCAGCTAATTCGGATTTATTCAGTAGATTCGGCAGTATTTTAATTCGGAAATTCGAATCGATCCGAATCTCCGAATTTACTGAATTTTCCAAATCAATCCAAAACGAATCGCACATGTCTAATAAAGGGGACTTTTATGAAGTATAAAAAAAATCAAGCTGAAAGTTCCTTTATTTGCCTGCAGCGTATGCCACACTGAGCCCCATAGGTCGCCCACAACAGAATGCTGTTTTATCACGTTTCCACCTCTTAGCTAATAGTCGTGCGGCCCAGTTGGCAATATGCTGTATGTCGTAGCGGCCTGAGGTGCTCATCGCGGCATATGCTGCTAGCAAATAAAGGTTCTTTCATCATGAAAAACAAAACGCTAAGATTTACTAACACTTTAAGAAGCAAAACCTGCTTATTTTGCTTCTCGTCCCCTTTAGAGGTGACAAGATCAATGACCCTGAAGCATACCTCCCAACATTTCAAAATCCAAAAAAGGGACGCCCCACAGAGCAAAAGTGTGATATGTGGGGGGCAGGAGCAGGGATGGGGTCTGGGGACTGGGCTTAACAAGTGACAGAACATAACACACATGAAGTTTTTTTTTTCTTTTAAGGTATAAGCACTCTGATAACTGACTTTTGTTACTAGGGGGACACTGTCTGGTTACCTAGGTAACCACCAAGCCTCCTTCCCCAGTCTGCAACCGGTAATGTGTGCAGACTTTGCTTAAAGCAGAATGAATATATTAACAAATTAAAGCCGCTACAGTTTTTTTGTTTTGTTTGTACAGTGTTTTTCTTATGTTTGTACTTGATATTCCTGCGGTTTAGCAGGTATTAAGTGCTCTGTGTAAAAAAAAAAAAAGGCATTTGGAGCAGTATATAAATCACACAAAAACTTTAGCCCTGTATACAACTTTAAAATAATTTATTTAACTATTATTTAACTATTCAGCTGAGCAGACACATTGCCCTGGCGGCTGCTGCGGCGGCGGTACCCTCCCCACCACCGGGTTTTTTCCCTCTTACACTGATCATTCTGTCTCTAGACATGCAAATCCTGCTGCTTGGGATGATGCCTGTATGAGAGACGAGTGTTAGCTTATAGGGAGGCAGTGATCCACTGAATGCTCCTGCCATGGGATGCCTGTGGTGTTTGTACCGAGCAACAAGCAATGACCACCTGAGCATGATGTGCCCCTGACTGCAGCTACACCTGGATTCCAGGCCTTTCTAAAACTGGAACCTAAAGATATATACACAGTATATGGGGGGTGCAGTAGCTGGTGAAGCCAACTCCCTGAAATGAGTTTTTGCAGGTTGGGATGTTTTGTTTTTTTGTTTGTTGTTTTTTTAATGGATGGGGCAAATCGGGACATATGTCAATATTCCCGGGACAGGAGGGGGGGGGGGGGAAGAGAGAGAGAGAAAGCAAAAGAGAGGGGGGAGAGAGAGCGCAAAAGAGAGGGGAGAGAGTGCAAAAGAGAGGGGAGAGAGAGAGCGCAAAAGAGAGGGAAGAGAGAGCGTAAAAGAGAGGGGGGGAGAGAGAGCGCAAAAGAGAGGGGGGAGAGAGCGTAAAATAGAGGGGGAGAGAGAGCGCAAAAGAGAGGGGGAGAGAGAGCGCAAAAGAGAGGGGGGAGAGAGAGAGCGCAAAAGAGATAGGGGAGAGAGAGAGCGCAAAAGAGATAGGGGAGAGAGAGAGCGCAAAAGAGAGGTGGAGAGAGAGAGCGCAAAAGAGAGGGGGGAGAGAGAGCGCAAAAGAGAGGAGGAGAGAGAGAGCGCAAAAGAGAGGGGAGAGCGCAAAAGAGAGGGGGGGAGAGAGCGCAAAAGAGAGGGGGAGAGAGAGAGCACAAAAGAGAGGGGGAGAGAGAGCACAAAAGAGAGGGGAGAGAGAGAGGGGGGAGAGAGTGCAAAAGAGATGGGGGAGAGAGAGAGCGCAAAAGAGATGGGGGAGAGAGAGAGAGCAAAAGAGAGGGGAGAGAGAGCACAAAAGAGAGGGGGAGAGAGAGAGCGCAAAAGAGGGGGGAAAGAGAGGGGGGAGAGAGAGAGCTGAAAAGAGAGGGGGAGAGAGAGAGCTCAAAAGAGAGGGGGGAGAGAGCTCAATAGAGAGGGGGGAGATAGAGAGCGCAAAAGAGAGGGGGGAGAAAGAGTGCAAAAGAGAGGGCGAGAGAGAGAGCGCAAAAGAGAGGGGAGAGAGAGAGAGTTCAAAAGAGAGGGGGGAGAGAAAGAGTGCAAAAGAGAGGGCGAGAGAGAGAGCGCAAAAGAGAGGGGAGAGAGAGAGAGTTCAAAAGAGAGGGGGGAGAGAAAGAGTGCAAAAGAGAGGGGGAGAGAGAGAGCGCAAAAGAGAGGGGGAGAGAGAGAGCGCAAAAGAGAGGGGGAGAGAGAGAGCGCAAAAGAGAGGGGGGAGAGAGGGGGGAGAGAGAGAGCTCAAAAGAGAGGGGGAGAGAGAGCTCAAAAGAGAGGGGGAGAGAAAGAGCAAAAGAGAGGGGGGGGAGAGAGAGAGCGCAAAAGAGAGGGGAGAGAGAGAGTAAAAGAGAGGGGGAGGGAGAGAGCGCAAGGGGTGGGACCGCTGTATTTTTTTTTTATTTTTTAATAAAAGACACGAGAAGATGAATTTGGAGTTTTTAGCTAGGGGGGAGAGAGAGAGCGCAAAAGAGAGGTGGAGAGAGAGCGCAAAAGAGAGGGGGGAGAGAGAGTGCAAAAGAGAGGAGGAGAGAGAGAGCGCAAAAGAGAGAGGAGAGAGAGAGAGCGCAAAAGAGAGGAGGGAGAGAGAGAGCGCAAAAGAGAGGGGGAGAGAGCGCAAAAGAGAGGGGGAGAGCGCAAAAGAGAGGGGGAGAGCGCAAAAGAGAGGGGGGAGAGCGCAAAAGAGAGGGGGAGAGAGAGCGCAAAAGAGAGGGGGAGAGAGAGAGGGGGAGAGAGTGCAAAAGAGATGGGGGAGAGAGAGAGAGCGCAAAAGAGATGGGGGAGAGAGAGAGAGCAAAAGAGAGGGGAGAGAGAGCACAAAAGAGAGGGGGGGAGAGAGAGAGCACAAAAGAGGGGCGGGAAAGATAGAGCGCAAAAGAGAGGGGGGAGAGAGAGAGCTGAAAAGAGAGGGGAGAGAGAGAGCTCAAAAGAGAGGGGGGGAGAGAGAGAGCTCAATAGAGAGGGGGGAGAGAGAGCGCAAAAGAGAGGGGGGGGAGAAAGAGTGCAAAAGAGAGGGGGAGAGAGAGAGCGCAAAAGAGAGGGGCGAGAGAGAGAGCGCAAAAGAGAGGGGGAGAGAGAGAGCGCAAAAGAGAGGGGGAGAGAGAGAGCGCAAAAGAGAGGGGGAGAGAGAGAGCGCAAAAGAGAGGGGGGAGAGAGAGAGCTCAAAAGAGAGGGGGGAGAGAGAGAGCTCAAAAGAGAGGGGGAGAGAGAGAGCAAAAGAGAGGGGGAGAGAGAGAGCAAAAGAGAGGGGGGGAGAGAGAGCGCAAAAGAGAGGGGAGAGAGAGAGCAAAAGAGAGGGGGAGGGAGAGAGCGCAAGGGGAAGGACCGCTGTATTTTTTGTATTTTTTAATAAAAGACACGAGAATATGAATTTGGAGTTTTTAGCTAATCAGTACATTAAATTATTCAATATTAGATTTAAGGGTATATACTAAGGGCACAATGTGCTACACACATCAAGGAATTGGATTTTAACTATGTGTTTATATTGTATTGGTTCCATCATGAAATAACTATGTCTGACAAACATAAGGGTTAAATAGATATCTACACACATCAAGGGATTGGATTTTAACTATGTGTTTATATTGTATTGGTTTCATCATGAAATAACTATGCCTGACAAACAACATAATTTATGTAAGAACTTACCTGATAAATTCATTTATTTCATATTAGCAAGAGTCCATGAGCTAGTGACGTATGGGATATACATTCCTACCAGGAGGGGCAAAGTTTCCCAAACCTCAAAATGCCTACAAATACACCCCTCACCACACCCACAAATCAGTTTAACGAATAGCCAAGAAGTGGGGTGATAAGAAAAAAGTGCGAAAGCATATAAAATAAGGAATTGGAATAATTGTGCTTTATAAAAAATAAAAAAAAATCATAACCACCACAAAAAAAGGGCGGGCCTCATGGACTCTTGCTAATATGAAAGAAATGAAGCTATCAGGTAAGTTCTTACATAAATCATGTTTTCTTTCATGTAATTAGCAAGAGTCCATGAGCTAGTGACGTATGGGATAATGACTACCCAAGATGTGGATCTTTCCACGCAAGAGTCACTAGAGAGGGAGGGATAAAATAAAGACAGCCAATTCCTGCTGAAAATAATCAACACCCAAAATAAAGTTTAATGAAAAACATAAACAGAAGATTCAAACTGAAACCGCTGCCTGAAGTACTTTTCTACCAAAAACTGCTTCAGAAGAAGAAAATACATCAAAATGGTAGAATTTAGTAAAAGTATGCAAAGAGGAACAAGTTGCTGCTTTGCAAATCTGATCAACCGAAGCTTCATTCTTAAACGCCCAGGAAGTAGAAACTGACCTAGTAGAATGAGCTGTAATCCTTTGAGGCGGAGTTTTACCCGACTCGACATAGGCATGATGAATTAAAGATTTCAACCAAGATGCCAAAGAAACGGCAGAAGCTTTCTGGCCTTTTCTAGAACCGGAAAATATAACAAATAGACTAGAAGTCTTTCGGAAAGACTTAGTAGCTTCAACATAATATTTCAAAGCTCTAACAACATCCAAAGAATGCAACGATTTCTCCTTAGAATTCTTAGGATTAGGACATAATGAAGGAACCACAATTTCTCTACCAATGTTGTTGGAATTCACAACCTTAGGTAAAAATTCAAAAGAAGTTCGCAACACCGCCTTATCCTGATGAAAAATCAGAAAAGGAGACTCACAAGAAAGAGCAGATAATTCAGAGACTCTTCTGGCAGAAGAGATCGCCAAAAGGAACAAAACTTTCCAAGAAAGTAATTTAATGTCCAATGAATGCATGGGTTCAAAAGGAGGAGCTTGAAGAGCCCCCAGAACCAAATTCAAACTCCAAGGAGGAGAAATTGACTTAATGACAGGTTTTATACGAACCAAAGCTTGTACAAAACAATGAATATCAGGAAGATTAGCAATCTTTCTGTGAAAAAGAACAGAAAGAGCAGAGATTTGTCCTTTCAAAGAACTTGCGGATAAACCTTTATCTAAACCATCCTGAAGAAACTGTAAAATTCTCGGAATTCTAAAAGAATGCCAAGAAAAATGATGAGAAAGACACCAAGAAATATAAGTCTTCCAGACTCTATAATATATCTCTCTAGATACAGATTTACGAGCCTGTAACATAGTATTAACCACAGAGTCAGAGAAACCTCTTTGACCAAGAATCAAGCATTCAATCTCCATACCTTTAAATTTAAGGATTTGAGATCCTGATGGAAAAAAGGACCTTGCGACAGAAGGTCTGGTCTTAGCGGAAGAGTCCACGGATGGCAAGAGGCCATCCGGACAAGATCCGCATACCAAAACCTGTGAGGCCATGCCGGAGCTACCAGCAGAACAAACGAGCATTCCTTCAGAATCTTGGAGATTACTCTTGGAAGAAGAACTAGAGGCGGAAAGATATAGGCAGGATGATACTTCCAAGGAAGTGATAATGCATCCACTGCTTCCGCCTGAGGATCCCGGGATCTGGACAGATACCTGGGGAGTTTCTTGTTTAGATGAGACGCCATCAGATCTATTTCTGGAAGCTCCCACATTTGAACAATCTGAAGAAATACCTCTGGGTGAAGAGACCATTCGCCCGGATGCAACGTTTGGCGACTGAGATAATCCGCTTCCCAATTGTCTATACCTGGGATATGAACCGCAGAGATTAGACAGGAGCTGGATTCTGCCCAAACCAGAATTCGAGATACTTCTTTCATAGCCAGAGGACTGTGAGTCCCTCCTTGATGATTGATGTATGCCACAGTTGTGACATTGTCTGTCTGAAAACAAATGAACGATTCTCTCTTCAGAAGAGGCCAAGACTGAAGAGCTCTGAAAATTGCATGGAGTTCCAAAATATTGATCGGTAATCTCACCTCCTGAGATTCCCAAACTCCTTGTGCCGTCAGAGATCCCCACACAGCTCCCCAACCTGCAAGACTTGCATCTGTTGAAATTACAGTCCAGGTCGGAAGAACAAAAGAAGCCCCCTGAATTAAACTATGGTGATCTGTCCACCACGTTAGAGAGTGTCGTACAATTGGTTTTAAAGATATTAATTGAGATATCTTTGTGTAATCCCTGCACCATTGATTCAGCATACAGAGCTGAAGAGGTCGCATGTGAAAACGAGCAAAGGGGATCGCGTCCGATGCAGCAGTCATAAGACCTAGAATTTCCATGCATAAGGCTACCGAAGGGAATGATTGTGACTGAAGGTTTCGACAAGCTGAAATCAATTTTAGACGTCTCTTGTCTGTCAAAGACAGAGTCATGGACACTGAATCTATCTGGAAACCCAAAAAGGTTACCCTTGTCTGAGGAGTCAATGAACTTTTTAGTGAATTGATCCTCCAACCATGATCTTGAAGAAACAACACAAGTCGATTCGTATGAGATTCTGCTAAATGTAAAGACTGAGCAAGTACCAAGATATCGTCCAAATAAGGAAATACCACAATACCCTGTTCTCTGATTACAGACAGAAGGGCACCGAGAACCTTTGTAAAAATTCTTGGAGCTGTAGCTAGGCCAAACGGCAGAGCCACAAACTGGTAATGCTTGTCCAGAAAAGAGAATCTCAGGAACTGATAATGATCTGGATGAATCGGAATATGCAGATATGCATCCTGTAAATCTATTGTGGACATATAATGCCCTTGTTGAACAAAAGGCAAGATAGTCCTTACAGTTACCATTTTGAACGTTGGTATCCTTACATAACGATTCAATATTTTTAGATCCAGAACTGGTCTGAATGAATTCTCCTTCTTTGGTACAATGAAGAGATTCGAATAAAACCCCAGCCCCTGTTCCAGAACTGGAACTGGCATAATTACTCCAGCCAACTCTAGATCTGAAACACATTTCAGAAATGCTTGAGCTTTCACTGGATTTACTGGGACACGGGAAAGAAAAAATCTCTTTGCAGGAGGTCTTATCTTGAAACCAATTCTGTACCCTTCTGAAACAATGTTCTGAATCCAAAGATTGTGAACAGAATTGATCCAAATTTCTTTGAAAAAACATAACCTGCCCCCTACCAGCTGAGCTGGAATGAGGGCCGCACCTTCATGTGGACTTAGAAGCTGGCTTTGCTTTTCTAGAAGGCTTGGATTTATTCCAGACTGGAGATGGTTTCCAAACTGAAACTGCTCCTGAGGATGAAGGATCAGGCTTTTGTTCTTTGTTGAAACGAAAGGAACGAAAACGATTATTAGCCCTGTTTTTACCCTTAGATTTTTTATCCTGTGGTAAAAAAGTTCCTTTCCCACCAGTAACAGTTGAGATAATAGAATCCAACTGAGAACCAAATAATTTGTTACCCTGGAAAGAAATGGAAAGTAGAGTCGATTTAGAAGACATATCAGCATTCCAAGTTTTAAGCCATAAAGCTCTTCTAGCTAAAATAGCTAGAGACATAAACCTGACATCAACTCTGATAATATCAAAAATGGCATCACAGATAAAATTATTAGCATGTTGAAGAAGAAGAATAATATTATGAGAATCATGATCTGTTACTTGTTGCGCTAAAGTTTCCAACCAAAAAGTTGAAGCTGCAGCAACATCAGCCAATGATATAGCAGGTCTAAGAAGATTACCTGAACACAGATAAGCTTTTCTTAGAAAGGATTCAATTTTCCTATCTAAAGGATCCTTAAAGGAAGTACCATCTGACGTAGGAATAGTAGTACGTTTAGCAAGGGTAGAAATAGCCCCATCAACTTTAGGGATTTTGTCCCAAAATTCTAATCTGTCAGACGGCACAGGATATAATTGCTTAAAACGTTTAGAAGGAGTAAATGAATTACCCAAATTATTCCATTCTCTGGAAATTACTTCAGAAATAGCACCAGGAACAGGAAAAACTTCTGGAATAACCACAGGAGATTTAAAGACCTTATCTAAACGTTTAGATTTAGTATCAAGAGGACCAGAATCCTCAATTTCTAAAGCAATTAGTACTTCTTTAAGTAAAGAACGAATAAATTCCATTTTAAATAAATATGAAGATTTATCAGCATCAACCTCTGAGACAGAATCCCCTGAACCAGAAGAGTCATTAGAATCAGAATGATGATGTTCATTTAAAAATTCATCTGTATAAAGAGAAGTTTTAAAATATTTTTTATGTTTACTAGAAGGAGGAATAACAGACATAGCCTTCTTGATGGATTCAGAAACAAAATCTCTTATGTTATCAGGAACATTCTGAACATTAGATGTTGATGGAACTGCAACAGGTAATGGTACATTACTAAAGGAAATATTATCTGCATTAACAAGTTTGTCATGACAATTAATACAAACAACAGCTGGAGGAACAGCTACCAAAAGTTTACAGCAGATACACTTAGCTTTGGTAGTTCCAGCACCAGACAGCGATTTTCCTGAAGTATCTTCTGACTCAGATGCAACGTGAGACATCTTGCAATATGTAAGAGAAAAAACAACATATAAAGCAAAATTGATCAAATTCCTTAAATGACAGTTTCAGGAATGGGAAAAAAATGCCAAGGAACAAGCTTCTAGCAACCAGAAGCAAAGAAAAATGAGACTTAAATAATGTGGAGACAAAAGCGACGCCCATATTTTTTTAGCGCCAAATAAGACGCCCACATTATTTGGCGCCTAAATGCTTTTGGCGCCAAGAAATGACGCCACTTCCGGAACGCCGACATTTTTTTGCGCAAAAGAACGTAAAAAATGATGCAACTTCCGGCGACACGTATGACGCCGGAAACAGAAAAGATTTTTTGCGCCAAAAAAGTCAGCGCCAAGAATGACGCAATAAAATGAAGCATTTTCAGCCCCCGCGAGCCTAACAGCCCACAGGGAAAAAAAAATTTTAAGGTAAGAAAAATAATTGATTCAAGTGCATTATCCCAAATATGAAACTGACTATCTGAAAATAAGGAATGTTGAACATCCTGAGTCAAGGCAAATAAATGTTTGAATACATATATTTAGAACTTTATTAAAAAAGTGCCCAACCATAGCTTAGAGTGTCACAGAAAATAAGACTTACTTACCCCAGGACACTCATCTACATGTTTGTAGAAAGCCAAACCAGTACTGAAACGAAAATCAGCAGAGGTAATGGTATATATATAAGAGTATATCATCGATCTGAAAAGGGAGGTAAGAGATGAATCTCTACGACCGATAACAGAGAACCTATGAAATAGACCCCGTAGAAGGAGATCACTGCATTCAAAATAGGCAATACTCTCCTCACATCCCTCTGACATTCACTGCACGCTGAGAGGAAAACCGGGCTCCAACCTGCTGCGGAGCGCATATCAACGTAGAATCTAGCACAAACTTACTTCACCACCTCCATAGGAGGCAAAGTTTGTAAAAACTGATTTGTGGGTGTGGTGAGGGGTGTATTTGTAGGCATTTTGAGGTTTGGGAAACTTTGCCCCTCCTGGTAGGAATGTATATCCCATACGTCACTAGCTCATGGACTCTTGCTAATTACATGAAAGAAATAAGGGTTAAATAGATAGCTACACACATCAAGGAATTGGATTTTAACTATGTGTTTATATTGTATTGGTTTCATCATGAAATAACTGTGCCTGACAAACATAAGGGTTAAATAGATATCTACACACATCAAGGAATTGGATTTTAACTATGTGTTTATATTGTATTGGTTTCATCATGAAATAACTATGCCTGACAAACATAAGGGTTACATAGATATCTAATTAAGGTGAACAGCTGTGTTTAGCGGTGTAACCACCCTACTGTGTTTCTATTGGTTAAATGTAGTATATATTCTTGAGCTCTCAGTCAGGTTGTTAGATGCCTGAGTAAACAGCAAGCTAGCTGAGAAACTAGTTGCATTTAATACACAGTGATATTTGTATACACTGTGCTTTTAAAGACCATTGGTTTAATAAAAGTGATTATAAAACTTATCACTTGACTGGGAGCCTGTCCATGTTTGTTTGCGGGTGGAGACTACAGCCTAGACTGAGACCTGTGGGAAAAGAACAGTGAGCTGCTACACTGTGAGATTCCAGTATGCACTACTAAGCATGAGTGAGCGCTGCCACACTTGTGAGTACCTGAACATCTGTTATCACATATTTGTACACCATCTGTACTTTATTACACTAGGGGGCGCCCTTCTGTGTGTTTGTTTTATACCATCACAGATTACAGTTAACCTCTTCTATTTGGGAAGGAGCTGCCGTGAATTCAAGAATAAAAGACCATTGGAAGCAAATCCAAATGGACAACACTTTTTCAGTGATTGATTCACCTATGGACTGATAAGTTATATCATTTTGTATATTTTATCACACTATATTTTTGTTGTATTTTGTAATTTGTTGACATTATAGGAGTGATCTAGCACTATATATATTCTGTGTATATTAGCTCCCCCTTGAGTGGTGACAGAGTATTGTCATCAGGTTGGTTACAAAGAAGAAATAATAGCAACTGAAATATCAATGGTTTACCATTCTGTGTGACAGTCATTCATATAGATCTTTGGACTGCACCATGAAACTTCTTCCTGTTATATTTCAGGATTCTGCTAAAGCCACTAAAATGTCATGTGGTCGAACTAAAGCTGAAGCCATTGTGACAAACGTGCTGGCTCCTTACAGTGTGGAAGCGGTAGTTAAAGATTTGAAAAACAGTTATGCTTATTTTAGTGTTGCATCAGATGCATCTAACCATGGACACACTAAACTTTTCCCCTTAGTTCTGCGTTACTTTAAGTCTTCCAAAGGAGTGGTAACAAGTTTGTTGGATTTTTATGAAGGTGATGGAAAGTGCTGCTTCAATTACAGAGCAAATTTTAAATGTGCTTAACACAAATGGCCTATCTGTGGTTATGATGTCTGCATATTCTGCTGACAGTGCAAGTGTGAACTTTAGTAAGCATAACGGTGTGTACCAGAAGCTTCATGCTGTAAATGATCGGATATTGCCAGCTCACATACCTCATAATACAGCTAAAAGATGTTTTAAATTTTGACGTGGAAAGTCTCATTTTGAAATGATATAATTATTTTTCAATATCAGCCAAGAGAGTTGCCACAGTGAAAGAAATGTTTAACTTTGTTGACCTTGAGTGCTCAGAACTTCTTCGCCATATATACCAACAAGATGGCTGTCTTTTCATCCAGCAATTGATCAAGCTGTAAAAGCTTACTTCCAAAGCATTGGTGAGGATGAAACACCTAAAGTGATATGGCAATTTATTGTGGATGAAGACAGTGAGACAACAGAACAGGACCCGCCATCAGTTCCTGAGTTATATCTCCAGTTTTTACACAACTGCTTGCCTATTTTTCAGACAGCCATATTAAAACTGGAGCGTAATGACTTGATTGCAGTTGAGGTTTATGAGATCATGACAACGGTGAAAGGCGAACTAATCCAAAGACAGACAGACCATTTTTTTCGATACCTTGTTGGGAAATCTTTAAAGAAATTACCTCATCGAGCAAGAAAAATAGAATTAGAATTCCTAAACTTTTATCAAAAAGCTGTTCAGTATTTAGAATAGAAGAAAGAAAGGGGCGCCTCATGTGTAGAAAATTATTTAGAATGTGTAGAAAGCATTTAGAACAGTGGTTTGATTTTTCAGAAAAAAAACAACTATTTATCTAAAATTCAGTGCTTAAATTTGAAGGAGAACCTTACTTTTGATAACCTGGTGGCAGCAGTTGAAACTCGAAATTTAGACTTGTTTTCAATAGAAGACCTTTATGAGGAATATGCTTGTGTTTGTCCACACTTTGCAAAGATTTTTACCAGTACTGAAGCGGATGATGATCTCAACACGGATGTTAAATGGTCAACAATATTCATGAAAGCTGGACCTGGAAAACTTCCAAACCTCTTGAAATTGGTTGCATTTGTCATCAGCATTCCATGCTCAAATGCAGCAGTTGAAAGAGTCTTCAGCAAGATGGGATAGTGCTGGTCTGACACAAGGAATAGATGTAGAATTGATCTAATTAAATCTGAACTTCAGGTGAAAATTAATTTTGACATGGGTTGTAATTCTTTTTACAGCCTCGTAAAACAAAATAAAAAACTCCTTCAATGTGCAAAAAGTGACAAGAAATACACAGACATCAGTGTTTAAAACAAGATACTTAGCTGGTGCCATGTGGTCTACTATGGAAGGATTTGAGTACAGTGAGAAAACAAAACCAAAAATTCTGTTACTTTATTGCAACTTGTTTTGTCGTCTTTTTCTATTTCTTAAGAGATGTCTAACACATTTTGAAGTATGATATGTTTAGGTAGACACTAGCTACTGAATGTTAGTTAGAAATATTTTATAGCAATTTGAAGCATAAATTTGATACAGTGCACTAATAAAAATAATCAAAATCACCTATTTTTATTGGGGGCGGGGCATCACTGGGGGGCATCCCTGAATGGCAGTTTAGAAAAGTGGTCACCCTAGTTTATATATAATGGCTTGGTTGTGACAAACTGGTTGCAGTCAGGGGGATTAGTTAACATTGTCTGTGCTTGAAACTATAGCTATAGGATTAGTCATGTGATAGATTTAACTCTTTATTACCCCCTCTTCTTAGTTCAGGAACAAATCTATCACATGACTAATCCTAAATCATGTGATAGATTTGTTCCTGAACTAAGAAGAGGGGGTAATAAAGAGTTAATTTTGAAAAGGAATGAAGTATGGTGGATTATAAGGTTATGTGCACGGAGGACTCCGTGGCCGCTACTGCGGATGACGTCATTCCTATGGGACGTTGTTTCAGTGGAGTGTATCAGTAGCTGTCGCAGCTACAACTTCTTTACTCATATAAGGTTATGTGCTCTCTACCCTAAAGGTCATAAGAGGGATTGTGCTTTACATTTGTTTTTTTGATTTATGAAACTATAGCTATAGGATTAGTCATGTGATAGATTTAACTCTTTATTATGCCTGAAGGATCTTTATTATGCCTGAAGGACTCACCAGTTTGTTGGAAATATCTTACATGTTGGTGATATTTTATCTTAATGGGATATGACGATCTAAATTAAACTTTCATGGTTCAATTAACTTACTTTTGTTATAAATGCTGTAAACAAGATCAAAATAGAGAAAAAAAGTTGTTTTTCTTTTTAAAGGGACATAAATGTATAAAATAAAATGTAATGATTCAAACAGTGCATTTTTTAAGAGCCACTCTAGTTTTCTTCAAATGTACTTTGTTCTAGGTTATCCTTTGCTGAAAATCATGCATAGGTAGGCTCAGGAGCCTTAGTGCACTGCTAGTATACATATACTAATCTGTGATTGGTTGATGACTGTCACATGATACAGTAGGCCAGCAAATGTTATTCATTTATGTTTATGGCATGTGAATTTTTTTTTATTAGTGATGATGTGTGATTATATTCTTGACCAGTAGGTGGTAGTAAAGATCAAAAGTTATACTATGCAATGAAATGTTTTAACTTGTTCACTATTAGATGTCAGTAGAGCTAACTACATGTATATGATATAGGTGAATTACCTTACAGGTGTATATAACTGAGTGGTTAAAGGGACATGAAACCCACAATGTTTTTTTCGTGATTCAGATCAATTATCAATTTTGCTTTATTCTTTTAGAATCTTTTATTGAAGAAGCAGCAATGCATGCTTTAGAGCTAGCTGAACACATTTGTAAGCCAATGAAAATGGGCATACAAGTCCATCCACCAATTAGCAGCTAGCTCCAAGCTCCTGATCCTATCTAGATATGCTTTTAACAAAGGATACCAAGAGCATGAAGCAAATTAGATAATAGAATTGAATTGGAAAGATGTTTAAAATTGTATTCTCTATCTGAATCATGAAAGCTTTAATTGTGCATGTGGCTGTTGTATCTGTGCCATGATTAAGGGCTCAGTGAAGCCTGAAATGTTGCTGTATATTGCACCTTTAAAACTGAAAGTATTTTGTATGGTGGGGGTGAGCTGAGACCTAATAAAAAGCGTACACCGTGTATGCTTATGTTTAGGGAGGGCTGAGCTCTATCTAGACATTGTGACAGGAATAAAATATAAAGTGAAATGTCACTGTTATCATTTACTATTAGGAACATGCACTGTACAGACTTTACTATGTTTTGGAGGATGCCTTTATAATCTAGGGCTCAAAATTCCCACTCTTTACTAGCCATTGGTGAGTGGAAATGTAATGGTGGCGAGTGAAAGTTAGTGAGTGAATGTTGAATCAAAATGTACACTCCTATTGCAACATTGACAAACACACATTTTGGGCTATGTGCTAAATAGTATACATCCTAGAAAGGGCAAGGATATGTTATTCCTCTAGGGCTGTGGGAACAGCATTAATGCTTAGACTGTTACTTCTGAGACGGTAAACAGGGGCAGAGAGAGAGAGATTGGAGAGGAAAAGGGGAGAAGACAGCTTTACGAGAGAGTGGAGAAAAGAAAAAAAAAAAAGAGTAAACAGATTTAAAAGAGGGGAAACAAAAAGTGTAAAGAGAAGACATGATCTAAAAGATAAGGGAGAGGGGGAAAAGAGATTGAAGAGAGTTAAAGGGACACTGAACCCAAATATTTTCTTTTGCGATTCAGATAGAGCTTGAAATTTTAAGCAACTTTCTAATTTATGCCTATTTTCTTTATTCTCTTGTTATCTTTATTTGAAATGCAAGAATGTAAGCTTAGATGCCAGCCCATTTTTGATGAACAACCTGGGTTGTCCTTGCTGATTCGTGGATAAATTCATCCACCAATTAAAAAAAGTGCTGTCCAGAGTGCTGAACTAATAAAAAAGTTTAGATGTCTTCTTTTCCAAATAAAGATAGCAAGAGAACGAAGACAAATTGATATTAGGAGTAAATTAGAAAGTTGCTTAAAATTGCATGCTCTATCTGATTCACAAAAGAAAAAAAATGGGTTCTGTGATGAGAGCAGGATGTGATGTCACTAGCTTGTGGGCGGGGCTTAGGTCTGGTGTCTGTGTCGCAGTTAGTTTAGTACAATCAACCTGTCTGGATGTGTATTGCTATGCTCTGTAATAAAATAGAGTTGTACCATCATTGCTGTGTCCTGCATATGTCCTGCATCTCATGACATGGTGTCAGAAGTTCTGGACTGCGCTTCTGTTCCTGATCGATTGCAATGTCAAAGTTTACCCCACCTGAGCCTTTTGACTTTTCTCAGCCTGCAGCTTGGCCCACATGGCGTCAGCGGTTTCAGCGCTTCAGGATTGCATCCAAACTGAACAAGGAGAGTGGTGAAGTACAAGTTAATTCTCTTTTATACTCCATGGGGAAAGATGTAGAGCCAGTGTTCAATGCTTTTACTTTTCAAGAAGGGGAAGAAGTTAACTTTGATATAGTTATGGATAAACTCAGTGCCCACTTTGTGCCCAAGAGAAATGTGATTCATGAGAGAGCTTGTTTTCACAAACGTAATCAGCGTGTGGGAGAATCTGTGGAGTCATTTGTGCGCAGCCTGTATGAATTAGCTGAATTCTGTGAGTTTGGTGTTGCTAAAGAAGAGCAAATCAGAGACAGAATAGTTATTGGAATTGCAGATGCTGAAGTCTCCCTGAAGCTGCAGTTAGAGCCTGATTTAACGTTAGAAGGGGCTATTAGGATGGCCCGCCAGAGTGAACTGGTGAAAAAGCAAAGTGCTGATCTGAGGTCTGAGAGTATTGTGGATGAAGTGCAACAGTCTAGAAAAATTACTAGTGAAAGGCACAGTGTGAGCGGTAGATCAAAAGTACTGGAAAGGCCTAGAAGTGGATGGGCGCAACATGGCCGATGCACACGGTGCTACCGGGCTCATGATCAGAGTGCCATATGCCCGGCCAGAGATAAAAGATGCAGAAAATGTAACAGAATAGGCCATTTTGAAGTGGTGTGTAAAACTGAATACATTAAGGAGATGCAGGTGGACAGTGACCAGGAGGGTCAGGAAGTGTCTTTTGTGGGGTCTGTTGTGGAACGGACAAGCTCAGAGGAAGATTGGAAAGTTACTTTTACTGTAATGGGAGCCAATGTTGATTTTAAGATTGACACAGGAGCTGATATCACTGTAATGTCTTTTGCTGAATTTATGAAACTGCCTCGACAGCCCCAGCTGGCGAAGGTTACGACAAACGTCCATAGTCCTGGTGGCCGCATTGATTGTGTGGGGAAATTTCTCGCCAGCTGTGAGTACAAACAAAAAAAGTTCACCATGTGGGTGCATGTGATCCGAGGTCAGTGTGTTAACAGTTTATTGAGCAGAAAAGCAGCCTGTGACTTGGGCCTTGTGGCCAGAGTGAATGAGGTCTCTGAAGATATGTTTGGCGAGTAGGGCCTACTGAACTGCAAACCTGTCCGTATAGCACTCAAAAGTGATGCAGTCCCATACAGTATTTCTACTCCTCGTAGAATTCCGTTCCCGCTCATGCCTCAAGTGGAGAAAGAGACATATTTGGACACAGATCTGCAAGAAGTTATAAGGTACATAAGAGATGGCTGGCCCGAGAGCCGGGCAGCCTGGATGTCTTTAAATGCTTACCAGCCAGAGAGGTCACAGCTCACGGAGCTGGAGGGGTTGGTGCTGTTCCAAGACCGTATTGTAATTCCTGTCAGCATGAGGAAGGAGATGTTAAACAGGATTCACGATGGCCACTTAGGCATTACAAAGTGCAGAGAAAGAGCAGCTACAGCTGTGTGGTGGCCTGGGATCAGCTCCGACATTGCAAATCACGTGTCTAAATGTGCCTTTTGCCGGGAACGCCGGCCTACTCAGAGAAGGGAGCCCTTAATGTCTACTCCGCTGCCTGCGGGGCCGTGGCAGAAAATAGCTGCTGATTTGTGCGAACTGCACGGGAAAAAGTTTCTTGTTGTTATCGACTACTATTCCAGGTATTTGGAAATAGCACCCCTGAATGATATCACAAGTCAGGCCGTTATCATTCGCCTGAAGAGCCTGTTCGCCCGCTGGGGCATTCCAATGGAGCTGGTGAGTGATAATGGCATGCAGTTCGCTTCTACAGAGTTCAGTGCTTTCAGCAGGGAATATGATTTTGTACATTCCACGTCAAGTCCACATTATCCGCAGGCCAATGGAATGGCTGAAAGGGCAGTTCAAACAACAAAATTCATTCTAAAGCAATCTGAACCGTACCTAGCCCTCTTGTCATACAGGGCGACGCCCATTCAAGCCACCGGGTTTAGCCCGGCACAGCTGATGCTAGGACGCCAGATTCGCACCACTTTACCCTCAGTGGGTGTCTTCAAGCCGCCTGGCCCTGTTCCTCGGGACGAAGTCCTTAGGAGGGATGAAGAGGCCAAAAAGGGTTATCGTTTCTTCTACGACAGGAGACATTCTGTCAGGCCTTTACAGGAACTGAAAGCGGGCCAAAGTGTCAGAATTAAACTGGATGATGAGAAGAAATGGAAGACGCCTGTTACGGTAGTGGGCCGCTCTCCAGAACCAAGGTCTTACACAGTCCTTACAGAGGGAGGGACGGTTACACGCCGTAACCGAAGACATCTTCAGCCTGTACCTGAGAGTCTGGAACCGGATACCTCAGTACCACCGCCGGTGGGATCCCCTGTTCTAAGAGAGGTGCCTTCCCCTCAGCAAGATCATAGCGGGGATATATCTTTGCCTCCAGCAGACTCTTGTTCACCATCTTCTGTATCAGAGGACAGTTCATGCAAAGTTACATCAAGCGGAAGAGTGGTGAGGCTTCCGGCCCGATACAGGGACTGACTTTAGCTAGAACAGTGACCGGAAGTATGGGCAGAATAATCCCATGGTCACTGTGGACTAGGGTAGTCTACCCCGATGTCCAAGTCAGGATGTAATTTATTTGTTCATGTTTTCTAATCTATCTGTTTTTATAATGTTCTAAAACAAAATGTTGTTGTATACCCTGTTGGTGTACCTTGTTATTTAATATATGCGAATGTATGCTTTGCCTTTGAAAAAGGGGAAGATGTGATGAGAGCAGGATGTGATGTCACTAGCTTGTGGGCGGGGCTTAGGTCCGGTGTCTGTGTCGCAGTTAGTTTAGTACAATCAACCTGTCTGGATGTGTATTGCTATGCTCTGTAATAAAATAGAGTTGTACCATCATTGCTGTGTCCTGCATATGTCCTGCATCTCATGACAGGTTCAGTGTTCCTTTAAGAGAGAGAAGGAAGAGATGATAATTATTAAAATAAAATCTCTAGGTCTGCTATGACCTTCCATGATGGTCAGCACTCTCTTTCTCCACTCTCTCACTTTAGCAACTTCCTATTAATATCCAGCTGTTGTCTTACCCAGAACAACCAGGTTGATGTTGCTACTTATTTATGTTAATCTATTACTGTATGTGGCATTATTTAATTTGTTAAGGTATAAAATAAAAAAATATTAAAAATGACTGCACAAAAATGTGTTTCACAATGGCTAAACAAATGCAAAGAGGGTGTGGAGTAGTGGGTGTGGTGTGGGCAGGTAGTAGGTAGGATCAGAAGTGGCGAGTAACATTTTGGTCTGCCTAGTAGCTAACGACCTGACATTTTGAGCCCTGATGTAGAAGCTACTAAGTATATGTAAATTGTGCTGGTTTGTATGTCATTAATGAAACAGTAAGGCCTATCAGTCTTCAGATAATCTGGCTATAAGGAAAGTGGTTTTCACCCTATCAGACAGGTTGTGATGATGAATAAAGCTAACCTTGCCTGTGCTGGCAGTGCCAGTCTGAGAGGGCATCTAGTTTCCCAGTTTTAAAGGAATACTACTGTATTGTATTATCTGAGGGAATACTACTGTATTGTATTATCTGAGGGAATACTACTGTATTGTATTATCTGAGGGAATATTACTGTATTGTATTATCTGAGGGAATATTACTGTATTGTATTATCTGAGGGAATATTACTGTATTGTATTATCTGAGGGAATACTAATGTATTGTATTATCTGAGGGAATACTACTGTATTGTATTATCTGAGGGAATATTACTGTATTGTATTATCTGAGGGAATATTACTGTATTGTATTATCTGAGGGAATACTACTGTATTGTATTATCTGAGGGAATACTACTGTATTGTATTATCTGAGGGAATACTACTGTATTGCATTATCTGAGGGAATACTACTGTATTGTATTATCTGAGGGAATACTACTGTATTGTATTATCTGAGGGAATATTACTGTATTATCTGAGGGAATACTACTGTATTGTATTATCTGAGGGAATACTACTGTATTGTATTATCTGAGGGAATATTACTGTATTGTATTATCTGAGGGAATACTACTGTATTGTATTATCTGAGGGAATATTACTGTATTGTATTATCTGAGGGAATATTACTGTATTGTATTATCTGAGGGAATATTACTGTATTGGGTTATCGGAGGTAATATTACTGTATTGTATTATCTGAGGGAATACTACTGTATTGTATTATCTGAGGGAATATTACTGTATTGTATTATCTAAGGGAATACTACTGTATTGTATTATCTGAGGGAATACTACTGTATTGTATTATCTGAGGGAATATTACTGTATTGTATTATCTGAGGGAATATTACTGTATTGTATTATCTGAGGGAATATTACTGTATTGGGTTATCGGAGGTAATATTACTGTATTGTATTATCTGAGGGAATACTACTGTATTGTATTATCTGAGGGAATATTACTGTATTGTATTATCTGAGGGAATACTACTGTATTGTATTATCTGAGGGAATACTACTGTATTGTATTATCTGAGGGAATACTACTGTATTGTATTATCTGAGGGAATACTACTGTATTGTATTATCTGAGGGAATACTACTGTATTGTATTATCTGAGGGAATACTACTGTATTGTATTATGTGAGGGAATATTACTGTATTGTATTATCTGAGGGAATATTACTGTATTATATTATCTGAGGGAATACTACTGTATTGTATTATCTGAGGGAATATTACTGTATTGTATTATCTGAGGGAATATTACTGTATTGTATTATGTGAGGGAATATTACTGTATTGTATTATCTGAGGGAATACTACTATATTTATTATCTGAAGGAATACTACTATATTGTATTATCTGAGGGAATTGTACTGTATTGTATTATCTGAGGGAATACTACTGTATTGTATTATCTGAGGGAATATTACTGTATTGTATTATCTGAGGGAATACTACTGTATTGTATTATCTGAGGGAATATTACTGTATTGTATTATCTGAGGGAATACTACTGTATTGTAATATCTGAGGGAATATTACTGTATTGTATTATCTGAGGGAATACTACTGTATTGTATTATCTGAGGGAATACTACTGTATTGTATTATCTGAGGGAATATTACTGTATTGTATTATCTGAGGGAATATTACTGTATTGTATTATCTGAGGGAATACTACTGTATTGTATTATCTGAGGGAATACTACTGTATTGTATTATCTGAGGGAATACTACTGTATTGTATTATCTGAGGGAATATTACTGTATTGTATTATCTAAGGGAATACTACTGTATTGTATTATCTGAGGGAATACTACTGTATTGTATTATCTGAGGGAATACTACTGTATTGTATTATCTGAGGGAATACTACTGTATTGTATTATCTGAGGGAATACTACTGTATTGTATTATCTGAGGGAATATTACTGTATTGTATTATCTGAGGGAATACTACTGTATTGTATTATCTGAGGGAATATTACTGTATTGTATTATCTGAGGGAATACTACTGTATTGTATTATCTGTGGGAATACTACTGTATTGTATTATCTGAGGGAATATTACTATGTTGTATTATCTGAGGGAATATTACTGTATTGTATTATCTGAGGGAATACTACTGTATTGTATTATCTGAGGGAATACTACTGTATTGTATTATCTGAGGGAATACTACTGTATTGTATTATCTGAGGGAATACTACTGTATTGTATTATCTGAGGGAATACTACTGTATTGTATTATCTGAGGGAATACTACTATATTGTATTATCTGAGGGAATACTACAATATTTATTATCTGAAGGAATACTACTATATTGTATTATCTGAGGGAATTCTACTGTATTGTATTATCTGAGGGAATACTACTATATTGTATTATCTGAGGGAATTCTACTGTATTGTATTATCTGAGGGAATATTACTGTATTGTATTATCTGAGGGAATACTACTGTATTGTACCTCACCCGGGTTAGCCCCCCCATATTCAAAATTTTAACAAAATATCATTCCATTTGTTAGATCTTTGTTAGATCAGATTAGATCAACTGTTTTTTTCGTTAGATCTACTCTAAAATATGAAATATTAACAATCTTTTTCAGGGGGGGCTAACCCGTAGCCAGCCCCCCCTCAACAAAAATTTGGACAAAATGTTATTGATTATGATAGCTCCACGTTAGATCAGGTTTGATCAGCCAAAAGTTTTGTTAGATCTAGTCTTATTACTGAGATATTGCATTTTTAATGAGGGGGGGCTAGCCCCCCCTCAACTGAAATCTGGACCAAATTTTATTGATTTTGATAGATATACGTTAGATCAGGTTAGATCAACTGTTTTTTTTCGTTAGATCTATCACGCAAGCGGCGGTATTCACAATCCTAGTTTGTGTGCGGGGGATGGGTGATCCCCGGGTTAGCCCCCCCTCAACTGAAATCTGGACCAAATTTGATTGATTTTGATAGATATACGTTAGATCAGGTTAGATCAACTGTTTTTTTCGTTAGATCTATCACGCAAGCGGCGGTATTAACAATCCTATTTTGTGTGCGGGGGAGGGGTGATCCCCGGGTTAGCCCCCCCTCAACTGAAATCTGGACCAAATTTTATTGATTTTGATAGATATACGTTAGATCAGATTAGATCAACTGTTTTTTTCGTTAGATCTATCACGCAAGCGGCGGTATTCACAATCCTAGTTTGTGTGCGGGGGAGGGGTGATCCCCGGGTTAGCCCCCCCTCAACTGAAATCTGGACCAAATTTAATTGATTTTGATAGATATACGTTAGATCAGGTTAGATCAACTGTTTTTTTCGTTAGATCTATCATGCAAGCGGAGGTATTAACAATCCTATTTTGTGTGCGGGGGAGGGGTGATCCCCGGGTTAGCCCCCCCTCAACTGAAATCTGGACCAAATTTGATTGATTTTGATAGATATACGTTAGATCAGGTTAGATCAACTGTTTTTTTTCGTTAGATCTATCACGCAAGCGGCGGTATTCACAATCCTAGTTTGTGTGCGGGGGAGGGGTGATCCCCGGGTTAGCCCCCCCTCAACTGAAATCTGGACCAAATTTAATTGATTTTGATAGATATACGTTAGATCAGGTTAGATCAACTGTTTTTTTTCGTTAGATCTATCACGCAAGCGGCGGTATTCACAATCCTAGTTTGTGTGCGGGGGAGGGGTGATCCCGGGGTTAGCCCCCCCTCAACTGAAATCTGGACCAAATTTGATTGATTTTGATAGATATACGTTAGATCAGGTTAGATCAACTGTTTTTTTCGTTAGATCTATCACGCAAGCGGCGGTATTCACAATCCTAGTTTGTGTGCGGGGGAGGGGTGATCCCCGGGTTAGCCCCCCCTCAACTGAAATCTGGACTAAATTTTATTGATTTTGATAGATATACGCTAGATCAGGTTAGATCAACTGTTTTTTTCGTTAGATCTATCACGCAAGCGGCGGTATTCACAATCCTATTTTGTGTGCGGGGGAGGGGTGATCCCCGGGATAGCCCCCCCTCAACTGAAATCTGGACCAAATTTAATTGATTTTGATAGATATACGTTAGATCAGGTTAGATCAACTGTTTTTTTTCGTTAGATCTATCACGCAAGCGGCGGTATTCACAATCCTAGTTTGTGTGCGGGGGAGGGGTGATCCCGGGGTTAGCCCCCCCTCAACTGAAATCTGGACCAAATTTGATTGATTTTGATAGATATACGTTAGATCAGGTTAGATCAACTGTTTTTTTCGTTAGATCTATCACGCAAGCGGCGGTATTCACAATCCTAGTTTGTGTGCGGGGGAGGGGTGATCCCCGGGTTAGCCCCCCCTCAACTGAAATCTGGACTAAATTTTATTGATTTTGATAGATATACGTTAGATCAGGTTAGATCAACTGTTTTTTTTTTGTTAGATCTATAATGCAAGAGGCGGTATTCGGTAGCATGCAGAAGCGCATGTCCATGCACAGACCAGTCAGTGCTTTTGCACGCACTGTGTCTATTTGGCCTGTGAGGGACGTTATTATAACCCCGCCCCAAAGCTCTGCACAAGACGAAGAGACATCCAGCAGTGACAAACTACACCCCCCACATACCACCAGGGTGTAGGAAGCAGGGAATGGAAGATTATTCTACACTTTGTGGGATTATTTTATAGTATACATTTGTCCTATAACAGAAGAAATACATTCTTTAGTATTGTGTTCTATAAAATTACAAGTAACGCATCTTCTATTATCACATTTAATATTGCTGATTTTATTATAATAAGTATTAACTCTTGATGTAAGAGATATGGAAGTTAATACTTTATAAGATTAACACTTCTTCATCTCCATGGATCACACTGGTGAACCTCTCCCAGATATGGAACAAAGAAGAAGACTTGTTGAAGATGCTATGCAACACATTTCTTATGATAGGGTGACCAGACGTCCCCGGATTGAGGAGACTGTCCCTGGAAAAATTATGTCCCAGAAATGTCCCCGGCTCCTGTTGAGCTGTCCCCAGGCAGCGCGCAGGTCAGGAGGGAAGAGCTTGTGCATGTGTGTATATATATATGCTTGTGTGTGAATGTGTGTATATTTATGCTTGTGTGTGTGTGTGTATGCATGTGTGTATATGTATGTTTGTATGTGCATGTGTGTATATATATATATTTGTATGTGCATGTGTGTATATGTATGCTTGTGTGTGTATATATATGTGTGTGTGTATATGTATGCTTGTGTATGTGTGTGTATATATATGTATGCTTGTGTGTATATGTATGCTTGTGTGTATATGTATGCTTGTGTGTGTATATGTATGCTTGTGTGTATATGTATGCTTGTGTGTATATGTATGCTTGTGTGTGTATATGTATGCTTGTGTGTATATGTATGCTTGTGTGTGTGTATATATATATATATATATATATATATATGCTTGTGTGTGTATGTGTATATATGTATGCTTGTGTGTGTGCGTGCATGTGTGTATATATATATATATGTATACTTGTGTGTGTGTGTGTGTATGTATGCTTGTATGTATGTGAGTATGTGTTTATATGTATGTGAGTATGTGTGTGTGTATGTGCATGTGTGTATATTTATACTTGTGTGTGTGTTTATGTATGCTTGTATGTATGTGAGTATGTGTGTATATATGTATGCTTGTATGTGTGTATGTATGATTGTATGTGTGTATATGTGTCACAGCCTTAAGTGGGTATATGTGTGATGTGTGTGCATATGAGTGTGTGTATGTGTGATGTGCTTGCATATGAGTGTGTATGTGTGATGTGCTTGCATATGAGTGTGTGTATGTGTGATGTGGGTGCATATGAGTGTGTGTATGTGTGATGTGCTTGCATATGAGAGTGTGTATGTGTGATGTGCTTGCATATGAGTGTGTGTATGTGTGATGTGCGTGCATATGAGTGTGTGTATGTGTGATGTGCTTGCATATGAGTGTGTTTGGAAGTGAGTGTATGTGTGATCTGCTTACATATGAGTGTAAGTGGGTGTATGTGTGATCTGCTTACATATGAGTGTGTGTATGTGTGATCTGCTTACATATGAGTGTGTGTATGTGTGATGTGCGTGCATATGAGTGTGTGTATGTGTGATGTGCTTGTATATGAGTGTAAGTGGGTGTATGTGTGATGTGCGTGCATATGAGTGTGTGTATGTGTGATGTGCTTACATATGAGTGTGTGTAAGTGAGTGTATGTGTGATCTGCTTACATATGAGTGTGTGTATGTGTGATCTGCTTACATATGAGTGTGTGTATGTGTGATGTGCGTGCATATGAGTGTGTGTATGTGTGATGTGCTTGTATATGAGTGTAAGTGGGTGTATGTGTGATGTGCGTGCATATGAGTGTGTGTATGTGTGATGTGCTTGCATATGAGTGTGTGTATGTGTGATGTGCTTGCATATGAGTGTCTGTATGTGGGGTCTGCGTTCATACAAGTGTATTTCTGTAGTGCTGGATGTCACACATTAAGGTATATTTACAATCCCTGCAGGTGGCCATGTTTCAAAGCAAGGTAAAATGTAATTTTGCACCAGAGGATTATTGCGCAACGCCATCCCCTGTTGTGGTGCAAACAGTTGCACTATAGCACAGCATTTCAATCATCCTGGACAAGCGAGTGTTAAAGGGACAGTCAAGTCCCAAAAAAAACGTTTATGTTTCAAATAGGGCATGCAATTTTAAACAACTTTCCAATTTACTTTTATCACCAATTTTGCTTTGTTATCTTGGTATTCTTAGTTAAAAGCAAAACCTAGGAAGGCTCATATGATAATTTCTAAGCCCTTAAAGGCCGCCTCTTATCACATGCTTTTTTATTTGCTTTTCACAACAGGGGAGAGCTAGTTCATGTGAGCCATATAAATAACATTGTGATCACGCCCGTGGCTTGTGGCAGACACTGCACTAATTGGCTAAAATGAAAGTCAACACATAATAAATAAAATGTCATGTGATCAGGGGGCTGTTAGAAGATGCTTAGAAACAAGGTTATCACAGAGGTAAAAAGTATATTAATATAACTGAGATAAGGAGCAGTCTGCAGAGGCTTAGATACAGGCTAATCACAGAGGTAAAAAGTATATTAATATAACTGAGATAAGGGGGCACTCTGCAGAGGCTTAGATACAAGGTAATCACAGAGGTAAAAAGTATATTAATATAACTGAGATAAGGAGCAGTCTGCAGAGGCTTAGATACAGGCTAATCACAGAGGTAAAAAGTATATTAATATAACTGAGATAAGGAGGCAGTCTGCAGAGGCTTAGATATAAGGTAATCACAGAGGTAAAAAGTACATTAATATAACTGAGATAAGGGGCAGTCTGCAGAGGCTTAGATATAAGGTAATCACAGAGGTAAAAAGTATATTAATATAACTGAGATAAGGGGGCAGTCTGCAGAGGCTTAGATATAAGGTAATCACAGAGGTAAAAAGTATATTAATATAACTGAGATAAGGGGTAGTCTGCAGAGGCTTAGATATAAGGTAATCACAGAGGTAAAAAGTACATTAAAGGGACATAATACTCATATGCTAAATCACTTGAAACTGATGCAGTATAACTGTAAAAAGCTGACAGGAAAATATCACCTGAGCTTCTCTATGTAAAAAAGGAAGATATTTTACCTCACAATTTCCTCAGCTCAGCAGAGTAAGTTCTGTGTAAAAAGTTATACTCAGCTGCTCCCAGCTGCAGGTAAAAATTTTTAAAAAAATGAAGAAATGAACAGCAGCCAATCAGCATCAGCAGTGCTGAGGTCATGAACTCTTACTGTGCTCTCATGAGATTTGACTTGACTCTCATGAGATTTCATAGTAAGCTTCCTTTACCTGATTGGTGAAATAATATGAGAGTGCACGATGCTAGTCCCTTCGGATGTCCCAGGACAAACACACTAAAATGCTGCTTAGAAATCCTTTACAATGGGAGGTGGCTACTGAGGAACTTTTGAGGTAAAATATATTTCTTTTTTACATATAGATGCTCAGGTGATATTTTCTAATCAGCTTTTTACAGCTATGCTGCATCACTTTCAAGTGTTTAAACATTTGGGTATTATGGCCCTTTAATATAACATTGTTGGTTGTGCAAAACTGGGGAATGGGTAATAAAGGGATTATCTATCTTTTTAAACAACAAAAATTCTGGTGTTGACAAGAAATTGGGATGGCTGCTTTGCCTTAAAATGCTTGGGCCTATTTTTGGTCCCAGCCCGACCCTGTCTATCACTTTGTCACACACCAACCTTCACCCTGCCACACTCACCTGATCACATTAACCCACTAATCCTGTCACACTCACCCCCCAACCCTGTCAGACTCCCCAGCACACAAACTAGGATTGTGAATACCGCCGCTTGCGTGATAGATCTAACAAAAAAACATTTGATCTAACCTAATCTAACATATATCTATCAAAATCAATAAAATTTAGTCCGGATTTCAGTTGAAGGGGGAGGGCTAGCCCAGTGATTACCCCTCCCCGCACACAAACTAGGATTGTGAATACCGACGCTTGCGTGATAGATCTAACGGAAAAAAAAACAGTTGATCTAACCTGATCTAACGTATATTTATCAAATTCAATAAAATTTGGTCCGGATTTCAGTTGAGGGGGGGGCTAGCCCAGTGATCACCCCTCCCCCGCACACAAAATAGGATTGTGAATACCGCTGCTTGCGTGATAGATCTAACGAAAAAAACTGTTGATCTAACCTGATCTAACGTATATCTATCAAAATCAATCAAATTTGGTCCACATTTCAGTTGAGGGGGGGGGGGCTAACTCGGGGATCACCCCTCCCCCGCACACAAAATAAGATTGTGAATACCGCCGCTTACGTGATAGATCTAACGAAAAAAAAAGTTGATCTAACCTGATCTAACGTATATCTATCAAAATCAATAAAATTTGGTCCAGATTTCAGTTGAGGGGGGCTAACCCGGGGATCACCCCTCCCCCGCACACAAAATAGGATTGTTAATACTGCCGCTTGCGTGATAGATCTAACGAAAAAAACAGTTGATCTAACCTGATCTAACGTATATCTATCAAAATCAATAAAATTTGGTCCAGATTTCAGTTGAGGGGGGGCTAACCCGGGGATCACCCCTCCCCCGCACACAAACTAGGATTGTGAATACCGCCGCTTGCGTGATAGATCTAACGAAAAAAAACAGTTGATCTAACCTGATCTAACGTATATCTATCAAAATCAATAAAATTTGGTCCAGATTTCAGTTGAGGGGGGGCTAACCCGGGGATCACCCATGCCCCGCACACAAAATAGGATTGTTAATAACGCCGCTTGCGTTATAGATCTAATGAAAAAAACAGTTGATCTAACCTGATCTAACGTATATCTATCAAAATCAATCAAATTTGGTCCAGATTTCAGTTGAGGGGGGCTAACCCGGGGATCACCCCTCCCCCGCACACAAACTAGGATTGTGAATACCGCCGCTTGCGTGATAGATCTAACGAAAAAAACAGTTGATCTAACCTGATCTAACGTATATCTATCAAAATCAATAAAATTTGGTCCAGATTTCAGTTGAGGGGGGGCTAAACCGGGGATCACCCCTCCCCCGCACACAAAATAGGATTGTTAATAACGCCGCTTGCGTGATAGATCTAATGAAAAAAACAGTTGATCTAACCTGATCTAACTTATATCTATCAAATTCAATAAAATTTGGTCCAGATTTCAGTTGAGGGGGGGCTAACCCGGGGATCACCCCTCCCCCGCACACAAACTAGGATTGTGAATACCGCCGATTGCGTGATAGATCTAACGAAAAAAACAGTTGATCTAACCTGATCTAACGTATATCTATCAAAATCAATAAAATTTGGTCCAGATTTCAGTTGAGGGGGGGCTAACCCGGGGATCACCCCTCCCCCGCACACAAACTATGATTGTGAATACCGCCGCTTGCGTGATAGATCTAACGAAAAAAACAGTTGATCTAATCTGATCTAACGTATATCTATCAAAATCAATAAAATTTGGTCCAGATTTCAGTTGAGGGGGGGGCTAACCCGGGGATCACCCCTCCCCCGCACACAAACTAGGATTGTGAATACTGCCGCTTGCATGATAGATCTAACGAAAAAAACAGTTGATCTAACCTGATCTAACGTATATCTATCAAAATCAATAAAATTTGGTCCAGATTTCAGTTGAGGGGGGGCTAGCCCCCCTCATTAAAAATGCAATATCTCAGTAATAAGACTAGATCTAACAAAACTTTTGGCTGATCAAACCTAATCTAACGTGGAGCTATCATAATCAATAAAATTTTGTCCAAATTTTTGTTGAGGGGGGGGCTGGCTATGGGTTAGCCCCCCCTGAAAAAGATTGTTAATATTTCATATTTTAGAGTAGATCTAACGAAAAAAACAGTTGATCTAACCTGATCTAACAAAGATCTAACAAAGATCTAACAAATGGAATGATAATTTGTTAAAATTTTGAATATGGGGGGGGCTAACCCGGGTGAGGTCTGTATTGTATTATCTGAGGGAATACTACTGTATTGTATTATCTGAGGGAATATTACTGTATTGTATTATCTGAGAGAATATTACTGTATTGTATTATCTGAGGGAATACTACTGTATTGTATTATCTGAGGGAATATTACTGTATTGTATTATCTGAGGGAATACTACTATATTGTATTATCTGAGGGAATACTACTATATTTATTATCTGAAGGAATACTACTATATTGTATTATCTGAGGGAATACTACTGTATTGTATTATCTGAGGGAATATTACTGTATTGTATTATCTGAGGGAATATTATTGTATTGTATTATCTGAGGGAATATTACTGTATTGTATTATCTGAGGGAATACTACTGTATTGTATTATCTGAGGGAATACTACTGTATTGTATTATCTGAGGGAATACTACTGTATTGTATTATCTGAGGGAATATTACTGTATTGTATTATCTGAGGGAATACTAATGTATTGTATTATCTGAAGGAATACTACTGTATTGTATTATCTGAGGGAATACTACTGTATTGTATTATCTGAGGGAATAATACTGTATTGTATTATCTGAGGGAATATTACTGTATTGTATTATCTGAGGGAATACTACTGTATTGTATTATCTGAGGGAATATTACTGTATTGTATTATCTGAGGGAATACTACTGTATTGTATTATCTGAGGGAATACTACTGTATTGTATTATCTGAGGGAATATTACTGTATTGTATTATCTGAGGGAATATTACTGTATTGTATTATCTGAGGGAATATTACTATATTTATTATCTGAGGGAATACTACTATATTGTATTATCTGAGGGAATATTACTGTATTGGGTTATCGGAGGTAATATTACTGTATTGTATTATCTGAGGGAATACTACTGTATTGTATTATCTGAGGGAATATTACTATATTTATTATCTGAGGGAATACTACTATATTGTATTATCTGAGGGAATATTACTGTATTGGGTTATCGGAGGTAATATTACTGTATTGTATTATCCGAGGGAATTGTACTGTATTGTATTATCTGAGGGAATATTACTGTATTGTATTATCTGAGGGAATACTACTGTATTGTATTATCTGAGGGAATACTACTGTATTGTATTATCTGAGGGAATTGTACTGTATTGTATTATCTGAGGGAATATTACTGTATTGTATTATCTGAGGGAATACTACTGTATTGTATTATCTGAGGGAATACTACTGTATTGTATTATCTGAGGGAATATTACTGTATTGTATTATCTGAGGGAATAGTACTGTATTGTATTATCCGAGGGAATATTACTGTATTGTATTATCCGAGGGAATACTACTGTATTGTATTATCTGAGGGAATACTACTGTATTGTATTATCTGAGGGAATACTACTGTATTGTATTATCTGAGGGAATACTACTGTATTGTATTATCTGAGGGAATACTACTGTATTGTTTTATGTGAGGGAATATTACTGTATTGTATTATCTGAGGGAATACTACTGTATTGTATTATCTGAGGGAATAATACTGTATTGTATTATCTGAGGGAATATTACTGTATTGTATTATCTGAGGGAATACTACTGTATTGTATTATCTGAGGGAATACTACTGTATTGTATTATCTGAGGGAATACTACTGTATTGGTAGTGGAAGGCATAATTGTGCATGTAACGTCTTAAGGGTTATGCTGCCTGACTGAAATGTGAAGCTGTGCAGTGTGTGAGTTTGCAACATTTGTTGCAATATGTGGGGTGGGGATTCATACCTCTTATAAAATTGCATGCATGCTGGTACACTTCCTCTTTCTTGTCTGCAACTGCTGGAGAAAGGTTTTTTTTCTGTTGTGATGGTGCGGCCTAGGCGTCATTCGGTTCCTCCGAAGAGGTTGAGGGAGTCATCGCCTGTGTCACGGCGAGTATCTATGAGGGGGAGAGATGTTAGTTTAGGTACTGGGGAGGTAGGCCTTAGTCCTTCCCAGGAGGTAGGCCCCACTCCTTCCCGGGGGTTAGGGGAGCCTCCCAGTGTTTCATCTTCCCCCCTCCTTTTTCCCCTGTCTCAGAGTGAGGGTCCCTCAGATTCGGGGTTGGGTTCAAGTGGTGCTGGGGGCAGCGTGGTCGAGGTGGGGGCTCCGGATGGCTCAATCGGCCTCCCGGAGGTATTCAGAGCTGGCAGGATGCTCGGGGCCGCGGGCGGGCCGGCGGGCCCGGTTTGGGGCCTGCGGGCGTGCCGGGGGCTCGGGGGCAGGTTGTGGCCGAGTGTGGGCAATTTTCCAGTAGGTTCGGGAGCGAGCGGTGGGCCTTCGGGCCTGCCCCGCGTGGTTGCGCCTGGCGGTCTAGTGGGGCAAGAAGGTTTGGGAGCGAGCGGTGGGGCTTCGGGCCTGCACCGCGTGGTTGCGACTGGCGGCCTAGTGGATCCCTCCCCCCCTCTGGTGGTCTTGGGGGATGCGGATTGCGGTTTTCAGAATGCCCCCTTTCACATTGGTGGTTCCGGTGGCGGCGCGGCCCCCTTCAGGGCCGGGTACTTACCGGACTTACCTGTCCCGGATGCAGCGCGGGTGGCGGTTGCGGCCTTGATCCAGGCCCTCTCGGCGGGTGCTAGTCCCAGCATCGCGGCAGATGGCGGGCAGTCCAGCATCGTTCATAGTGTTGCGGCGGTAGGCGGCGTGGTCCCCTCGGGAGCGGTGAGTGGAGCGTCCTCTTCTGTCGGTGTCGGGCGGTGGTGACGTCATTGCCGGCGGTCGCGGTCCTGACGTCACTTCCGGGCGCCGCGTGGATATTGGCATTTCCGGTTCTGGGTGCGGTCGCGTGCGGGCGAGTCTCCAGTCTGGGCATGGCGTTGGCGCAGGTGTGTCGGGGGTCTGGGGATCCGGGCAAGGCGGCACTGGACAGGCGGTGGCTGGCGGTGGGCCTCAGGGGGTAGGCACCTGGCATTTGGGGGCGCATGGCAGCAGTCAACGGGAGGTCGGCATCGGGCAGATGCAGACTCATGCGGGGGCTGATTTGGTTGTTGGGGGTTTTGGCCCTGGGGTACTGGATGATGCGGGGCAACGGGCTGGGGGTAGCGGGCCTGCGGCTGCAAACATGCTGGTATATATCAGGCCTGGGAGTCAACCGGCCGTAGGTAGGCCTATTGCCAGTGGGGGGCATGAACCTCTGGGGAGAGGGCAATTGGATGTGGCTGGGGGAATGGTTAGTAGTGGGCATGAACCTCTAGGGAGAGGGCAACAGGATGTGCTTGGGGAAATTCTTAGGTTGGCCTTGTTGCTAGCCCAAGGGGCGCAACCGTTGGCTTCTGGAGCAGGGCATCCTCAGCACCCAGCACTGGTTAGTGCAGGGGGTTTGGGGCCCAGTCAGGCTGGTACCAGTCACAGGGGGGTGGCTGGCCATGGGCCAGCACGGGCACTTGGGAGTGAAGGGGGCAGCAGGGAGAGGCAGTCCGCTGGTGGAGCACAAGGGGGTGGGCAGCAAGCTAGCCAGGTTGGGGAGCGGGTTGGGGGTGGCACCTTTCCTGCGATCCCCAGTACTCCCGGCTCTGTTTTTTCCCCACAGGTGAGCAGTGTTGCGTTGGTGGCAGTGAACCAGGAGGCTGGTCAGGCGTCAGCTCAAGGGACCGGAGCTGAGCAGGAGGCGCGTCCCCCTACAGTACCAGGAGCAGGTGAGATTGCATTACACGGGGGGTGGGGGGAAGGTGGGGGGGCTCATCTAGTGATTCTGGCTCGGGGAGTGACGACTCCTTAGGGCCGGTGTCCAAACCTCAAAAACGTGTGCTAAGGTACTTGCGTAGATTGGTGGCTGGGCAGCAGAGGCAGGAACTGAGGATTTCTCCGGGTGGGGGAGCTCAGGCCGGGGTTTCTGGTCAGGTAGCAGGGGCTAGTCTGCAGGTAGGGTCAGGGGCTGCGAGCTTGGCATTGGCGGACCGCAAAGTGGCGCTGCAGGGGGATGCATACCCCTGCAATGTGCACTCATTGCATTCGCATTTGAAGGCAAAAATGGTTAAAAAATTAGGGAGGGCAGATATGTGCACATCTTTGATCTGTCGCTCGAGGCCCATAAGGCCATGGAACGCAGTGAGGATGGCTCGGGCCCAAAAAAGGTGAAGAGGCCCGAAACGATGGACGAGTGGCGCACGTGTTTTCGGGTACTGGCGTCCTGTCTCGTGGAGGCAAAGCCCGAATTGAGGGTTGACGTGCTAAAATATATGGAGACGATTGAGTTCGTCCACAAAACATATAAAGACGGCGTGTGGCGGTCTTATGATGCAGACTATAGGAGAAAGATGGTGGGGAACCCTTTGCTGACCTTTGGCACTAAGGATGTCCATCTATGGCAGCGCTTGGGGGCTGAACGCTCCCCTTCCCCCCCTTCAGGTGGAAGGGTCGGAGGGAATAGGCAGCTGGGGGGAGTTAAGAGAAAAGGCCGGGAATGTTGGAAGTTCAACGATGGGAAGTGTGATCGGGGAGCAAACTGTTCCTTTCGACACTCTTGCCTGTACTGCGGGGCGGGCCACCCGGGGTCCGAGTGTGGAAAACGAAAAGAGACGGGGGGCCGGGGTGCTGGCAGAGGGGCTGCTGGGTCAAAGGGCTCCAACACCGCTGAGGCTGGACGCCCTTGAGCCTTGGCTCAGGGTCTACCCGGACAGGCGCGCAGGGGAGCTTCTCTTGTCCGGGCTTCGTGAGGGTTTCATCATTCCGGTGGAAGGGCCAGTGTCGGGGGCGCGGCAGAAGCGGAACCTTAAGTCGGCGTATGAATACCCCGATATCGTGAGGGAAAAGCTGGGTAAAGAACTGGGATTGGGCCACATGGTTGGCCCATTTCCAGAACCCCCAATTTCAGGGCTAGTGGTTTCCCCGCTGGGGGTTGTCCCCAAGAAGGAAGCGGGAAAATTCCGGTTGATCCAGCATTTATCGTATCCGAAAGGTAATTCGGTCAATGACGCTATCGACCCAGAGGTTAGCTCGGTTTTCTATCAGTCATTTGACCAGGCTATGGTTTTGGTGCAACAGGCTGGGGTCGGGGCCCTCCTAGCGAAGCTTGACATTGAGTCAGCATTTCGCTTGCTGCCAATACACCCAGTTTCCTTTAGGTTGATGGGGTGCTGGTTTGAAGGGGCATATTATGTGGATCGTTGTCTCCCAATGGGTTGCTCGGTCTCATGTGCTTTCTTTGAGATGTTCAGTACATTCTTGCACTGGGCAGTTTTTTCCAAGGCGCACGGTGGGCTTATAGCCCATTACTTGGATGATTTTTTGCTGATCGGCAGAGCCGGGGCTGCAGAATGCGCACGGCTTATGTCAGTAATGAGGGCCCTATTTGCGCATTTCGGGGTACCATTGGCGGAAGACAAGACCCAGGGGCCATGCACTCGCTTGACGTTTCTGGGAATCGAGATCGATACCATAGAGCGGAGGTGCAGGCTGCCAGAGGACAAGGTGGAGCGTATGCTCGCCGCGGTTACTTCGGCCGCGGCGGCTGACCGGCTCGCGATAAGGGAGTTACAGTCGTTACTGGGTCTGTTGAATTTCGCTTGCAAGGTGATCCCAATGGGCAGGGTGTTCAACAGGAGGTTGGAAGGCCTGCTGAAGGGAATTAGCGGGGGTCGCAAGGCGTGTGTGGTATCCTCAGATATGAGAGAGGACTTGAGAGTCTGGGAGTTGTTCCTGGTGGATTTCAACGGTGTCTTGTTGTGGAAACAGGAAAGGACTTCTAGTCAGGCTTTGCATTTGTTCACAGATGCGGCCGGGGCTCTAGGTTATGGGGCTTATTTCAGCGGCGCGTGGAGCGCCGAGGAATGGCCTCCGGCCTGGGTTGAGAGGGGATGGACCAGGAATCTTACACTCCTGGAGTTGTTCCCCATCGTAGTGGCTGTTGAATTATGGGGGCAGCAGCTGGCGGATAGGGACGTGATATTCTGGTGTGATAATATGAGCGTCGTGTTCGCAATCAACAACCTTTCTGCCTCTTCCCCTATTGTAGTACGTTACCTTAGATGGTTTAGTACTGCGATGCCTGCGGCACAACATTGACTTTAGGACACGGCACGTGCCCGGGGTCAATAACGTATTGGCGGATGCGCTGTCCCGGGGCCAGTGGGAGGCATTTAGGAGATTGGCACCGGGGGCAGCAAGGGTTGGTACTCCTTGTCCTTCCTTTCTTTGGCAGGTGGCGGAAGGGGGGACATGCTGACTTCATTGGTACAGGCGTCGCTGGCGCCTGCTACCTGGAGAGCCTACGTCAAATACTGGGCAGAATGGGAAATCTTCCTCAGGGGTAAGGGTGTTCCGGTGGAATCCGGATCACCGACTTTGTTGCTTGAATGGATGGTGTGTCTGAAGGAGGCTGGTTGCAAGAAAGGGTCGATGCAGGGGAGGCTGGCAGCCTTGTCTTTCTTTGCTAAGTGGAAGGGTATCCCGGATGGGACAAATACCTTTCTCGTTAGGCAGGTAATGAAGGGTTGGGGGAGAATTGAAGCGAAGGTAGCGGATAGGCGCGAGCCCATTACGGTGCAGCGGCTAGGGGCTCTGCTAGCGGCGCTTCCGGAGGTCTGTGCAGATGAGTATGAGGTAGGTCTGTTCAGGGCGGCGTTCGCGGTTGCTTTCTTTGGGGCCTTGAGGATCGGTGAGCTAGTCAGTCCGACTAGGTCCTCAGCAGGTTGTGGTATCCAAGTGCAACATGTCAGGTTTGACATGCAGGCACTATTGTTGTTTATTCCCAGATCTAAGACCGATCAGGAGAAGAAAGGTGTATGGTTGTCCATACAGCAGCAGGATTATTCGGAGTGTTGCCCCGTCCGGCTCTCGTCCGAGTTCTTGGCTAGGAGGCCGGCGACTCCTGGGCAGTTTTTCATGCATGCGGATGGGTCTAGTTTGTCTCGGTTTCAGTTTAGGCGGGTGTTGGAGGAAGCTGCTAAGCGGGTTGGCCTAGATCCCGGGGTTATTGCGCCACACTCCTTTCGCATCGGAGCGGCCACCAGCGCGGCTGCGGCTGGGGCATCAGAGCGGGAGATTAAGAGACTAGGGAGGTGGAGTTCCAAAAGGTATAGGTTGTACATTAGACCCCTTAAGGGTAAAGTATAGACAGAATAGAGTTATAGGCGTGTGTTTCCATTTTTTAGTAATGATGGTTCTCGTTTATTTTAGGTTTAAGAACCCCTCCTTGTAGAGCGTGGATAGTTGGCCACTCGTACGTCCACTGGGCGGCCATTCACGCTTTGAAGCGCCCGGGCGGCCAGCAGCTGGGATTTCGTCCAGATGCGGTTTCCATTAGATGGCTGGGGAAGAGGGGAATGTTGTGGTGTGACTTGCCGGCTTGTTTGGAGGAGGCCTTCCTTCGTTGGGGGCGGCCTTCCTTGATAGTGCTGCATCTGGGAGGCAATGATGTGGGGCGTTTGCCTGTGTTGGACTTGGTGGCTATCATACAGTCGGATGTGAGGTGGTTGAAAGCTCGTTTTCCAGGGGTGCGAGTGGCTTGGTCGAACGTAATTGCTCGCTTGCAGTGGCGACATGTGAGGGTGCACCGTTCTGCTTACCGTATCCGGAAAAAGCTGAACAGAGATGTGGGGAGGTTGATCGTGGAGGAAGGTGGTTTTACAATCAGGCATGATAACATTTTGGGGGACTGCAAGCGGCTGTATAGGCCGGACGGGGTCCATTTAACTGAAGAGGGCTTAGAGTTATTTGTGGCTAATTTGTCTGGTGCTATTAGGAGGCATGTTTTATAGCTAGCCTCTTGGGGTGGCGGCAAGAGCTCCATTGTGCGGGCATATATGTAGTATCTCTTGTGGCGGGGTCCCGGCCGAATAATTTTTATGGTTTCCACGAGGGTGTGGTCGAGCTAATGGGAGGGGCATGATGTTGCAAGTCGCAGCTTGTAACGCCTCTCCCCGCGGGCCTGCTGACCTAGAAACCCCTTGTGGATGATGCCAGCCTTTGAAGGGCAATGTTCGGCAGGAGCATTGCGACAACCGATCTGGGCCGGTGACCTCACTACGCTTGCTGTAGATACTAAGTTATTGCTAGTTTTAGGATATAGATTAGTCTCAGATGCCGCCACCTATTGATATAAGCCTTATGCTTCACAAGTTAAATAGCCTGGTTTTGTTTAATAAACGCGACCTTGCTTCACGGTCTTATACCTCCAACTATGTGTCTGTGTTTTTATTGGGTAAGGTGGAAATTAAGTCATGGTGATTTGACCCTTATGGTAGTGGAAGGCATAATTGTGCATGTAACGTCTTAAGGGTTATGCTGCCTGACTGAAATGTGAAGCTGTGCAGTGTGTGAGTTTGCAACATTTGTTGCAATATGTGGGGTGGGGATTCATACCTCTTATAAAATTGCATGCATGCTGGTACACTTCCTCTTTCTTGTCTGCAACTGCTGGAGAAAGGTTTTTTCCCCGCCCATCCCTCCCTTGTTGTTAACATGTTGAATCGTTGTTTTTCAGGAGGTGCGGCACTGAGGGAACGGCTGCCATTAGGGTGGTTGCAGGACTTTGGCGGGGCATGCCTAATCAGGCTAGCTAATCGTAAGCCCAAAGTAGTAACAATTTTTGGCTTCACATCAAGGGCGTTTGTTGTGCGTCTGATGTCGACCTTACTGGGTCTGGAGCAATTTTTTCTAGGAATGAAGGTAGAAATTACCGGCTGGCGTGGCGGGGTCCCGGCCGAATAATTTTTATGGTTTCCGCAAGGGTGTGGTCGAGCTAATGAGAGGGGCATGATGTTGCAAGTCGCAGCTTGTAACGCCTCTCCCCGTGGGCCTGCTGACCTAGAAACCCCTTGTGGATGATGCCAGCCTTTGAAGGGCAATGTTCGGCAGGAGCATTGCGACAACCGATCTGGGCCGGTGACCTCACTACGCTTGCTGTAGATACTAAGTTATTGCTAGTTTTAGAATATAGATTAGTCTCAGATGCCGCCACCTATTGATATAAGCCTTATGCTTCACAAGTTAAATAAGTTTAGAATTTGCCTGGTTTTGTTTAATAAACACGACCTTGCTTCACGGTCTTATACCTCCAACTATGTGTCTGTGTTTTTATTGGGTAAGGTGGAAATGAAGTCATGGTGATTTGACCCTTATGTATTATCTGAGGGAATACTACTGTATTGTATTAGCTGAGGGAATATTACTGTATTGTATTATCTGAGGGAATATTACTGTATTGTATTATCTGAGGGAATACTACTGTATTGTATTATCTGAGGGAATATTACTGTATTGTATTATCTGAGGGAATACTACTGTATTGTATTATCTGAGGGAATATTACTATATTGTATTATCTGAGGGAATATTACTATATTGTATTATCTGAGGGAATACTACTGTATTGTATTATCTGAGGGAATACTACTGTATTGTATTATCTGAGGGAATATTACTGTATTGTATTATCTGAGGGAATACTACTGTATTGTATTATCTGAGGGAATACTACTGTATTGTATTATCTGAGGGAATACTACTGTATTGTATTATCTGAGGGAATACTACTGTATTGTATTATCTGAGGGAATTGTACTGTATTGTATTATCTGAGGGAATACTACTGTATTGTATTATCTGAGGGAATACTACTGTATTGTATTATCTGAGGGAATATTACTGTATTGTATTATCTGAGGGAATATTACTGTATTGTATTATCTGAGGGAATACTACTGTATTGTATTATCTGAGGGAATTGTACAGTATTGTATTATCTGAGGGAATACTACTGTATTGTATTATCTGAGGGAATACTACTGTATTGTATTATCTGAGGGAATACTACTGTATTGTATTATCTGAGGGAATATTACTGTATTGCATTATCTGAGGGAATACTACTGTATTGTATTATCTGAGGGAATAATACTGTATTGTATTATCTGAGGGAATACTACAGTATTGTATTATCTGAGGGAATACTACTGTATTGTATTATCTGAGGGAATATTACTGTATTGTATTATCTGAGGGAATACTACTGTATTGTATTATCTGAGGGAATACTACTGTATTGTATTATCTGAGGGAATACTACTGTATTGTATTATCTGAGGGAATACTACTGTATTGTATTATCTGAGGGAATACTACTGTATTGTATTATCTGAGGGAATATTACTGTATTGTATTATCTGAGGGAATATTACTGTATTGTATTATCTGAGGGAATACTACTGTATTGTATTATCTGAGGGAATACTACTGTATTGTATTATCTGAGGGAATACTACTGTATTGTATTATCTGAGGGAATATTACTATATTGTATTATCTGAGGGAATACTACTGTATTGTATTATCTGAGGGAATACTACTGTATTGTATTATCTGAGGGAATATTACTGTATTGTATTATTTGAGGAAATACTACTGTATTGTATTATCTGAGGGAATATTACTGTATTGTATTATCTGAGGGAATACTACTGTATTGTATTATCTGAGGGAATACTACTGTATTGTATTATCTGAGGGAATACTACTGTATTATCTGAGGGAATACTACTGTATTGTATTATCTGAGGGAATATTACTGTATTGTATTATCTGAGGGAATATTACTGTATTGTATTATCTGAGGGAATACTACTGTATTGTATTATCTGAGTGAATACTACTGTGTTGTATTATCTGAGGGAATATTACTATATTGTATTATCTGAGGGAATATTACTATATTGTATTATCTGAGGGAATACTACTGTATTGTATTATCTAAGGGAATATTACTGTATTGTATTATCTAAGGGAATATTACTGTATTGTATTATCTGAGGAAATATTACTGAATTGTATTATCTGAGGGAATACTACTGTATTGTACTATCTGAGGGAATACTACTGTATTGTATTATCTGAGGGAATATTACTGTATTGGATTATCTGAGGGAATACTACTGTATTGTATTATCTGAGGGAATTGTACTGTATTGTATTATCTGAGGGAATATTACTGTATTGTATTATCTGAGGGAATACTACTGTATTGTATTATCTGAGGGAATATTACTGTATTGTATTATCTGAGGGAATATTACTGTATTGTATTATCTGAGGGAATACTACTGTATTGTATTATCTGAGGGAATTGTACTGTATTGTATTATCTGAGGGAATACTACTGTATTGTATTATCTGAGGGAATACTACTGTATTGTATTATCTGAGGGAATATTACTGTATTGTATTATCTGAGGGAATATTACTGTATTGTATTATCTGAGGGAATACTACTGTATTGTATTATCTGAGTGAATACTACTGTGTTGTATTATCTGAGGGAATATTACTATATTGTATTATCTGAGGGAATATTACTATATTGTATTATCTGAGGGAATACTACTGTATTGTATTATCTAAGGGAATATTACTGTATTGTATTATCTAAGGGAATATTACTGTATTGTATTATCTGAGGAAATATTACTGAATTGTATTATCTGAGGGAATACTACTGTATTGTACTATCTGAGGGAATACTACTGTATTGTATTATCTGAGGGAATATTACTGTATTGGATTATCTGAGGGAATACTACTGTATTGTATTATCTGAGGGAATTGTACTGTATTGTATTATCTGAGGGAATATTACTGTATTGTATTATCTGAGGGAATACTACTGTATTGTATTATCTGAGGGAATATTACTGTATTGTATTATCTGAGGGAATATTACTGTATTGTATTATCTGAGGGAATACTACTGTATTGTATTATCTGAGGGAATTGTACTGTATTGTATTATCTGAGGGAATACTACTGTATTGTATTATCTGAGGGAATACTACTGTATTGTATTATCTGAGGGAATATTACTGTATTGTATTATCTGAGGGAATACTACTGTATTGTGTTATGTGAGGGAATATTACTGTATTGTATTATCTGAGGGAATACTACTGTATTGTATTATCTGAGGGAATAATACTGTTTTGTATTGTCTGAGGGAATACTACGGTATTGTATTATCTGAGGGAATACTACTATATTGTATTATCTGAGGGAATATTACTGTATTGTATTATCTGAGGGAATACTACTGTATTGTATTATCTGAGGGAATACTACTGTATTGTATTATCTGAGGGAATATTACTGTATTGTATTATCTGAGGGAATATTACTGTATTGTATTATCTGAGGGAATACTACTGTATTGTATTATCTGAGGGAATATTACTGTATTGTATTATCTGAGGGAATACTACTGTATTGTATTATCTGAGGGAATATTACTGTATTGTATTATCTGAGGGAATACTACTGTATTGTATTATCTGAGGGAATATTACTATATTGTATTATCTGAGAAAATATTACTATATTGTATTATCTGAGGGAATGCTACTGTATTGTATTATCTGAGGGAATACTACTGTATTGTATTATCTGAGGGAATACTACTGTATTGTATTATCTGAGGGAATACTACTGTATTGTATTATCTGAGGGAATACTACTGTATTGTATTATCTGAGGGAATATTACTGTATTGTATTATCTGAGGGAATATTACTGTATTGTATTATCTGAGGGAATACTACTGTATTGTATTATCTGAGGGAATACTACTGTATTGTATTATCTGAGGGAATATTATTGTATTATCTGAGGGAATACTACTGTATTGTATTATCTGAGGGAATACTACTGTATTGTATTATCTGAGGGAATATTACTGTATTGTATTATGTGAGGGAATATTACTGTATTGTATTATCTGAGGGAATACTACTGTATTGTATTATCTGAGGGAATACTACTGTATTGTATTATCTGAGGGAATATTATTGTATTATCTGAGGGAATACTACTGTATTGTATTATCTGAGGGAATACTACTGTATTGTATTATCTGAGGGAATATTACTGTATTGTATTATCTGAGGGAATACTACTGTATTGTATTATCTGAGGGAATATTACTATATTGTATTATCTGAGAAAATATTACTATATTGTATTATCTGAGGGAATGCTACTGTATTGTATTATCTGAGGGAATACTACTGTATTGTATTATCTGAGGGAATACTACTGTATTGTATTATCTGAGGGAATACTACTGTATTGTATTATCTGAGGGAATATTACTGTATTGTATTATCTGAGGGAATATTACTGTATTGTATTATCTGAGGGAATACTACTGTATTGTATTATCTGAGGGAATACTACTGTATTGTATTATCTGAGGGAATATTATTGTATTATCTGAGGGAATACTACTGTATTGTATTATCTGAGGGAATATTACTGTATTGTATTATGTGAGGGAATATTACTGTATTGTATTATCTGAGGGAATACTACTGTATTGTATTATCTGAGGGAATATTACTGTATTGTATTATGTGAGGGAATACTACTGTATTGTATTATCTGAGGGAATACTACTGTATTGGTTAATTAAGCTTTGATCTGGAACTAGTATTTGACCTTTATTTGTCTTGATCTGCTACACCTTGCTTTGCCCTCTGGATAACCTGCTTGCATTGGCTTCACCAACCTTGTATGTATAGCTGTTTTGTCTAGAACATTGTCTTGGATAAACTTTAGCCTGATCTGAACCTGCTTTGTCATGACACAGGCCTTGTATGATAACACTGTTCAACAAAAAATGTTTCCTTACTAAAAATAGCCCTACTTTACTAATTTGGGGTCTTGAAAAACAAATATGACTTCAGAATGTTTCATTAACTCTAGTTTTTGAGATACAATACTTGCGCTTCAGTAATATAGTCATAATGAAAAGCAATATATTACAAAAATCTGATATTTTCTTGATACAACATAAATGAAAGTTGTTTTTATTCAATCAATTGCAAATTACACAAAACAAAAAAAAAAAATCATACAGCAATTCAAAGTACTATCTGAAAGAGTGGCCCATTCACAAGAACACAGTCGCTTGTACTACTCTTCTGGGGCATCTCTTGTCACTGTCCTATAGTAGTCAGCAAGCATAGAAGTATTCCCCCTAGCCTGATATCTTCACTAACAATAGTCAGCAAATATAGAAACATTCTACCTAGCCGGATATCTTCACTAACTATAGTCAGCAAGCATAGAAGTGTTCCACCTACCCTGATATCTTCACTAACAGTAGTCAGCAAGCATAGAAGTGTTCTACCTACCCTGATATCTTCACTAACAGTAGTCAGCAAGCATAGAAGCGTTCTACCTACCCTGATATCTTCACTAACAGTAGTCAGCAAGCATAGAAGTGTTCCACCTACCCCGATATCTTCACTAAAAGTAGTCAGCAAGCATAGAATCGTTCCACCTACCTGATATCTTCACTAACAGTAGTCAGCAAGCATAGAAGTGTTCTACCTACCTTATATCTTCACTAACAGTAGTCAGCAAGAATAGAAGTGTTCCACCTACCCTGATATCTTCACTAACAGTAGTCAGCAAGCATAGAAGTATTCCCCCTACCCTGATATCTTCAATAACAGTAGTCAGCAAGCATAGAAGCGATCTACCTACCTGATATATTCACTAACAGTAGTCAGCAAGCATAGACGTGTTCTACCTACCTGATATCTTCACTAACAGTAGTCAGCAAGCATAGAAGTGTTCTACCTACCCTGATATCTTCATTAACAGTAGTCAGCAAGCATAGAAGTGTTCTACCTACCTGATATCTTCACTAACAGTAGTCAGCAAGCATAGAAGTGTTCTACCTACCCTGATATCTTCATTAACAGTAGTCAGCAAGCATAGAAGTGTTCTACCTACCTGATATCTTCACTAACAGCATAGAAGTGTTCTACCTACCCTGATATGGTCACTAACAGTAGTCAGCAAGCATATAAGTGTTCTACCTACCCTGATATCTTCACTAACTGTAGTCAGCAAGCATAGAAGCGATCTACCTACCCTGATATCTTCACTAACAGTAATCAGCAAGCATAGAAGTGTTCTACCTACCCTAATATGTTCACTAACAGTAGTCAGCAAGTATAGAAGTGTTCTACCTACCCTGATATATTCACTAACAGTAGTCAGCAAGCATAGAAGCAATCTACCTACCCTGATATCTTCACTAACTGTAGTCAGCAAGCATAGAAGCGATCTACCTACCCTGATATCTTCACTAACAGTAATCAGCAAGTATAGAAGTGTTCTACCTACCCTGATATGTTCACTAACAGTAGTCAGCAAGTATAGAAGTGTTCTACCTACCCTGATATCTTCACTAACAGTACTCAACAAGCACAGAAGTGTTCTACCTACCTGATATATTCACTAACAGTAGTCAGCAAGCATAGAAGTGTTCCACCTACCCTGATATCTACACTAACAGTAGTCAGCAAGCATAGAAGTGTTACACCTACCCTGATATCTTCACTAACAGTAGTCAGCACGCATAGAAGCGTTACACCTACCCTGATATCTTCACTAACAGTAGTCAGCAAGCATAGAAGTGTTCTACCTACCTGATATATTCACTAACAGTAGTCAGCAAGCATAGAAGCGTAACACCTACCCTGATATCTTCACTAACAGTAGTCAGCAAGCACAGAAGTGTTCTACCTACCTGATATCTTCACTAACAGTAGTCAGCAAGCATAGAAGTGTTCTACCTACCCTGATATCTTCACTAACAGTAGTCAGCAAGCATAGAAGTGTTCCACCTACCCTAATATCTTCACTAACAGTAGTCAGCAAGCATAGAAGTGTTCTACCTACCTGATATCTTCACTAACAGTAGTCAGCAAGCATAGAAGTATTCCCCCTACCCTGATATCTTCAGTAACAGTAGTCAGGAAGCATAGAAGCGATCTACCTACCTGATATCTTCATTAACAGTAGTCAGCAAGCATAGAAGTGTTCCACCTACCCTGATATCTTCACTAACAGTAGTCAGCAAGCACAGAAGTGTTCTACCTACCTGATATATTCACTAACAGTAGTCAGCAAGCATAGAAGTGTTCTACCTACCCTGATATCTTCACTAACAGTAGTCAGCAAGCATAGAAGCGTTCTACCTACCCTGATATCTTCACTAACAGCAGTCAGCAAGCATAGAAGTGTTCCACCTATCCCGATATCTTCACTAAAAGTAGTCAGCAAGCATAGAATCGTTCCACCTACCTGATATCTTCCCTAACCGTAGTAAGCAAGCATAGAAGTGATCTACCCACCTGATATCTTCACTAACAGTAGTCAGCAAGCAAAGAAGTGTTCTACCTACCTGATATCTTCACTAACAGTAGTCAGCAAGTATAGAAGCGATCTACCTACCTGATATCTTCACTAACAGTAGTAAGCAAGCATAGAAGTGTTCTACCTACCTGATATCTTCACTAACAGTAGTCAGCAAGCATAGAAGCATTCTACCTACCTGATATCTTCAATAACAGTAGTCAGCAAGCATAGAAGTGTTCTACCTACCCTGATATGTTCACAAACAGTAGTCAGCAAGCATAGAAGCGTTCTACCTACCCTGATATCTTCACTAACAGTAGTCAGCAAGCATAGAAGTGTTCTAACTACCTGATATCTTCACTAACAGTAGTCAGCAAGCATAGAAGCATTATACCTACCTGATATCTTCACTAACAGTAGTCAGCAAGCATAGAAGTGTTCTACCTACCTGATATCTTCACTAACAATAGTCAGCAAGCATAGAAGTGTTCTACCTACCTGATATCTTCACTAACAATAGTCAGCAAGCTAGAAGTGTTCTACCTACCTGATATCTTCACTAACAGTAGTCAGCAAGCATAGAAGTGTTCTACCTACCCTGATATGTTCACAAACAGTAGTCAGCAAGCATAGAAGCGTTCTACCTACCCTGATATCTTCACTAACAGTAGTCAGCAAGCATAGAAGTGTTCTACCTACCTGATATCTTCACTAACAGTAGTCAGCAAGCATAGAAGCGTTCTACCTACCTGATATCTTCACTAACAGTAGTCAGCATGCATAGAAGCGTTCCACCTACCCTAATATCTTCACTAACAGTAGTCAGCAAGCATAGAAGTGTTCTACCTACCTGATATCTTCACTAACAGTAGTCAGCAAGCATAGAAGTGTTCTACCTACCCTGATATCTTCGCTAACAGTAGTCAGCAAGCATAGAAGCGTTCCACCTACACTGATATATTCACTAACAGTAGTCAGCAAGCATAGAAGTGTTCTACCTACCTGATATCTTCACTAACAGTAGTCAGCGAGTATAGAAGTGTTCCACCTACCTGATATCTTCACTAACAGTAGTCAGCAAGTATAGAAGTGTTCTACCTACCTGATATCTTTACTAACAGTAGTCAGCAAGCATAGAAGTGTTCTACCTACCTGATATCTTCACTAACAGTAGTCAGCAAGTACAGAAGTGTTCTACCTACCCTGATTTCTTCACTAACAGTAGTCAGCAAGTATAGAAGTGTTCTACCTACCTGATATCTTCACTAACAGTAGTCAGCAAGCATAGAAGCAATCTACCTACCTGATATCTTCATTAGCAGTAGTCAGCAAGCATAGAAGTGTTCTACCTACCTGATATCTTCACTAATAGTAGTCACAGACTAGATTGATGTGCAGTCACTAGAGGCAGGTGAGGCAGTGCTTCACCTCTCATATGGGCAAAAATATATATTTTTTTTATAGGCTTTAAAAAAAATAAAAAATTTCCCCAGCATTTTTTTTTTCACAGCTACATGTTGTGCAATGGAGAGGCACAAGCAGGTCTGCCCACCATTACACAACATGCTGCGCCACCTACTGGATGAAAGTGGTTAAGGTCATTGCATGGCCCATTAACTGCTTATTTGAGGCAGTCCTATTTGGGCTGAACCAATCCAGTGAGAGGCATTAGTAAGTGGAACTTAGGGTTGGGACTGGATGTTAAATCATATAAAACAAAACAAAAACTGAAAAAAACAACTTTAATTTATTTTGTTGCTGTCCTGTGAAGCTGCCAGCTTTGCTAAAGTGAAAAAACATAATTTATGTAAGAACTTACCTGATAAATTCATTTCTTTCATATTAGCAAGAGTCCATGAGCTAGTGACGTATGGGATATACATTCCTACCAGGAGGGGCAAAGTTTCCCAAACCTCAAAATGCCTATAAATACACCCCTCACCACACCCACAATTCAGTTTAACGAATAGCCAAGAAGTGGGGTGATAAAAAAGTGCGAAAGCATATAAAATAAGGAATTGGAATAATTGTGCTTTATACAAAATCATAACCACCACAAAAAAAGGGCGGGCCTCATGGACTCTTGCTAATATGAAAGAAATGAATTTATCAGGTAAGTTCTTACATAAATTATGTTTTCTTTCATGTAATTAGCAAGAGTCCATGAGCTAGTGACGTATGGGATAATGACTACCCAAGATGTGGATCTTTCCACACAAGAGTCACTAGAGAGGGAGGGATAAAATAAAGACAGCCAATTCCTGCTGAAAATAATCCACACCCAAAATAAAGTTTAACGAAAAACATAAGCAGAAGATTCAAACTGAAACCGCTGCCTGAAGTACTTTTCTACCAAAAACTGCTTCAGAAGAAGAAAATACATCAAAATGGTAGAATTTAGTAAAAGTATGCAAAGAGGACCAAGTTGCTGCTTTGCAGATCTGGTCAACCGAAGCTTCATTCCTAAACGCCCAGGAAGTAGATACTGACCTAGTAGAATGAGCTGTAATTCTCTGAGGCGGAATTTTACCCGACTCAACATAGGCAAGATGAATTAAAGATTTCAACCAAGATGCCAAAGAAATGGCAGAAGCTTTCTGGCCTTTTCTAGAACCGGAAAAGATAACAAATAGACTAGAAGTCTTACGGAAAGATTTCGTAGCTTCAACATAATATTTCAAAGCTCTAACAACATCCAAAGAATGCAACGATTTCTCCTTAGAATTCTTAGGATTAGGACATAATGAAGGAACCACAATTTCTCTACTAATGTTGTTGGAATTCACAACTTTAGGTAAAAATTCAAAAGAAGTTCGCAACACCGCCTTATCCTGATGAAAAATCAGAAAAGGAGATTCACAAGAAAGAGCAGATAATTCAGAAACTCTTCTGGCAGAAGAGATGGCCAAAAGGAACAAAACTTTCCAAGAAAGTAATTTAATGTCCAATGAATGCATAGGTTCAAACGGAGGAGCTTGAAGAGCTCCCAGAACCAAATTCAAACTCCAAGGAGGAGAAATTGACTTAATGACAGGTTTTATACGAACCAAAGCTTGTACAAAACAATGAATATCAGGAAGAATAGCAATCTTTCTGTGAAAAAGAACAGAAAGAGCAGAGATTTGTCCTTTCAAAGAACTTGCGGACAAACCCTTATCTAAACCATCCTGAAGAAACTGTAAAATTCTCGGTATTCTAAAAGAATGCCAAGAAAAATGATGAGAAAGACACCAAGAAATATAAGTCTTCCAGACTCTATAATATATCTCTCGAGATACAGATTTACGGGCCTGTAACATAGTATTAATCACAGAGTCAGAGAAACCTCTTTGACCAAGAATCAAGCGTTCAATCTCCATACCTTTAAATTTAAGGATTTCAGATCCTGATGGAAAAAAAGGACCTTGTGACAGAAGGTCTGGTCTTAACGGAAGAGTCCACGGTTGGCAAGAGGCCATCCGGACAAGATCCGCATACCAAAACCTGTGAGGCCATGCTGGAGCTACCAGCAGAACAAACGAGCATTCCTTCAGAATCTTGGAGATCACTCTTGGAAGAAGAACTAGAGGCGGAAAGATATAGGCAGGATGATACTTCCAAGGAAGTGATAATGCATCCACTGCCTCCGCCTGAGGATCCCGGGATCTGGACAGATACCTGGGAAGTTTCTTGTTTAGATGGGACGCCATCAGATCTATTTCTGGAAGTTCCCACATTTGAACAATCTGAAGAAATACCTCTGGGTGAAGAGACCATTCGCCCGGATGCAACGTTTGGCGACTGAGATAATCCGCTTCCCAATTGTCTACACCTGGGATATGAACCGCAGAGATTAGACAGGAGCTGGATTCCGCCCAAACCAAAATTCGAGATACTTCTTTCATAGCCAGAGGACTGTGAGTCCCTCCTTGATGATTGATGTATGCCACAGTTGTGACATTGTCTGTCTGAAAACAAATGAACGATTCTCTCTTCAGAAGAGGCCAAAACTGAAGAGCTCTGAAAATTGCACGGAGTTCCAAGATATTGATAGGTAATCTCACCTCCTGAGATTCCCAAACTCCCTGTGCCGTCAGAGATCCCCACACAGCTCCCCAACCCGTGAGACTTGCATCTGTTGAAATTACAGTCCAGGTCGGAAGCACAAAAGAAGCCCCCTGAATTAAACGATGGTGATCTGTCCACCATGTTAGAGAGTGCCGAACAATCGGTTTTAAAGATATTGTTTGAGATATCTTCGTGTAATCCTTGCACCATTGCTTCAGCATACAGAGCTGAAGAGGTCGCATGTGAAAACGAGCAAAGGGGATCGCGTCCGATGCAGCAGTCATAAGACCTAGAATTTCCATGCATAAGGCTACCGAAGGGAATGATTGTGACTGAAGGATTCGACAAGCTGCAATCAATTTTAGACGTCTCTTGTCTGTTAAAGACAGAGTCATGGACACTGAATCCATCTGGAAACCCAGAAAGGTTACCCTTGTCTGAGGAATCAAAGAACTTTTTGGTAAATTGATCCTCCAACCATGATCTTGAAGAAACAACACAAGTCGATTCGTATGAGATTCTGCTAAATGTAAAGACTGAGCAAGTACCAAGATATCGTCCAAATGAGGAAATACCACAATACCCTGTTCTCTGATTACAGACAGAAGGGCACGAGAACCTTTGTAAAAATTCTTGGAGCTGTAGCTAGGCCAAACGGCAGAGCCACAAACTGGTAATGCTTGTCCAGAAAAGAGAATCTCAGGAACTGAAAATGATCTGGATGAATCGGAATATGCAGATATGCATCCTGTAAATCTATTGTGGACATATAATTCCCTTGCTGAACAAAAGGCAAGATAGTCCTTACAGTTACCATTTTGAACGTTGGTATCCTTACATAACGATTCAATATTTTTAGATCCAGAACTGGTCTGAAGGAATTCTCCTTCTTTGGTACAATGAAGAGATTTGAATAAAACCCCATCCCCTGTTCCTGAACTGGAACTGGCATAATTACTCCAGTCAACTCTAGATCTGAAACACATTTCAGAAATGCTTGAGCTTTTACTGGATTTACTGGGACACGGGAAAGAAAAAATCTCTTTGCAGGAGGTCTTATCTTGAAACCAATTCTGTACCCTCCTGAAACAATGTTCTGAATCCAAAGATTGTGAACAGAATTGATCCAAATTTCCTTGAAAAAACGTAACCTGCCCCCTACCAGCTGAGCTGGAATGAGGGCCGCACCTTCATGTGGACTTAGAAGCAGGCTTTGCCTTTCTAGCTGGCTTGGATTTATTCCAGACTGGAGATGGTTTCCAAACTGAAACTGCTCCTGAGGATGAAGGATAAGGCTTTTGTTCTTTGTTGAAACGAAAGGAACGAAAACGATTATTAGCTCTGCTTTTACCTTTAGATTTTTTATCCTGTGGTAAAAAAGTTCCTTTCCCACCAGTAACAGTTGAAATGATGGAATCCAACTGAGAACCAAATAATTTATTACCCTGGAAAGAAATAGAAAGTAAAGTTGATTTAGAAGCCATATCAGCATTCCAAGTTTTAAGCCATAAAGCTCTTCTAGCTAAAATAGCTAGAGACATAAACCTGACATCAACTCTGATAATATCAAAAATGGCATCACAGATAAAATTATTAGCATGCTGAAGAAGAATAATAATGTCATGAGAATCACGATGTGTTACTTGTTGCGCTAAAGTTTCCAACCAAAAAGTTGAAGCTGCAGCAACATCAGCCAAAGATATAGCAGGTCTAAGAAGATTACCTGAACACAGATAAGCTTTTCTTAGAAAGACCTCAATTTTCCTATCTAGAGGATCCTTAAACGAAGTACCATCTGACGTAGGAATAGTAGTACGTTTAGCAAGGGTAGAAATAGCCCCATCAACTTTAGGGATTTTGTCCCAAAATTCTAATCTGTCAGACGGCACAGGATATAAATGCTTAAAACGTTTAGAAGGAGTAAATGAATTACCCAATTTATCCCATTCTTTGGAAATTACTGCAGAAATAGCATTAGGAACAGGAAAAACTTCTGGAATAACCACAGGAGCTTTAAATACCTTATCTAAACGTTTAGAATTAGTATCAAGAGGACCAGAATCCTCTATTTCTAAAGCAATTAGAACTTCTTTAAGTAAAGAACGAATAAATTCCATTTTAAATAAATATGAAGATTTATCAGCATCAACCTCAGAGACAGAATCCTCTGAACCAGAGGAGTCATCAGAATCAGAATGATGATGTTCATTTAAAAATTCATCTGTAGGGAGAGAAGTTTTTAAAGATTTTTTACGTTTACTAGAAGGAGAAATAACAGACATAGCCTTCTTTATGGATTCAGAAACAAAATCTCTTATATTATCAGGAACATTCTGCACCTTAGATGTTGAGGGAACTGCAACAGGCAATGGTACTTTACTAAAGGAAATATTATCTGCTTTAACAAGTTTGTCATGACAATCAATACAAACAACAGCTGGAGAAATAGCTACCAAAAGTTTACAGCAGATACACTTAGCTTTGGTAGATTCAGCACTTGACAGCGATTTTCCTGTAGTATCTTCTGGCTCAGATGCAACGTGAGACATCTTGCAATATGTAAGAGAAAAAACAACATATAAAGCAAAATTGATCAAATTCCTTAAATGACAGTTTCAGGAATGGGAAAAAATGCCAAAGAACAAGCTTCTAGCAACCAGAAGCAATAAAAAATGAGACTTAAATAATGTGGAGACAAAAAGCGACGCCCATATTTTTTCGCGCCAAATAAGACGCCCACATTATTTGGCGCCTAAATGCTTTTTGGCGCCAAAAATGACGCCACATCCGGAACGCCGACATTTTTGGCGCGAAATAACGTCAAAGAATGACGCAACTTCCGGCGACACGTATGACGCCGGAAACGGAAATAGAATTTTTGCGCCAAAAAAGTCCGCGCCAAGAATGACGCAATAAAATGAAGCATTTTCAGCCCCCGCGAGCCTAACAGCCCACAGGGAAAAAGTCAAATTTTAAGGTAAGAAAAAATGGTCAAATCAAAATGCATTATCCCAAATATGAAACTGACTGTCTGAAAATAAGGAAAGTTGAACATTCTGAGTCAAGGCAAATAAATGTTTGAATACATATATTTAGAACTTTATAAACAAAGTGCCCAACCATAGCTTGGAGTGTCACAGAAAATAAGACTTACTTACCCCAGGACACTCATCTACATATAGCAGATAGCCAAACCAGTACTGAAACGAGAATCAGCAGAGGTAATGGTATATATAAGAGTATATCGTCGATCTGAAAAGGGAGGTAAGAGATGAATCTCTACGACCGATAACAGAGAACCTATGAAATAGACCCCGTAGAAGGAGATCACTGCATTCAAATAGGCAATACTCTCCTCACATCCCTCTGACATTCACTGCACGCTGAGAGGAAAACCGGGCTCCAACTTGCTGCGGAGCGCATATCAACGTAGAATCTAGCACAAACTTACTTCACCACCTCCATCGGAGGCAAAGTTTGTAAAACTGAATTGTGGGTGTGGTGAGGGGTGTATTTATAGGCATTTTGAGGTTTGGGAAACTTTGCCCCTCCTGGTAGGAATGTATATCCCATACGTCACTAGCTCATGGACTCTTGCTAATTACATGAAAGAGAGTTCTGTTCTTCCCCTCTAAGTGCAGTGGAATGTGCCACTGTCACTTCCTGAATCCTTATACAGAGCAGGAAGAGAGGCAGAGAGATCAGTGTTTCAGCCACATCTTATTAAAGTAAGATTTTACTGAAAGGGATTCTGTTAGTGAAAATGATAATTTAATGAATGTGGTTTAGTGTTTTTTTTACTCTTTTACAGCAAAGGATCGTTTTTGTATTTTGTTTACTCAAAATTTACACCCACTAACTTAGCAGCTTGCCTCTGTACTGCTACTAATGTATAGTCTCACTTTATGAACTCTCTGTAGCTCTGCTGTTTTATTACTTAAAAATGCAGTGGTCCCTCTCCCCCCCCCCTTGTGTGTGTGTCTCTATCTATCCATCTCTCTCCTTATGTGTTGTTCTCCCCCATGGTCTCTTTCTCTCTCTGTCTCTCTTCCTCCCCCTCTGACTCTCTCATCCCTTATGTGTCTCTCTAACCCTCTGTGTGTGATTGTGTCTCTCTCTCTTTCTCTCTAACCCTCTGTGTGTGGTTGTGTTTCTCTAACCCTCTGTGTGTGATTGTGTGTCTCTCTCTCTTTCTCTCTCTCTCTCTAACCCTCTGTGTATGATTGTGTGTCTCTCTTTCTCTCTCTCTCTAACCCTCTGTGTGTGATTGTGTCTCTCTCTTTCTCTCTCTCTAACCCTCTGTGTATGATTGTGTCTCTTTCTCTCTCTCTCTAACCCTCTGTGTATGATTGTGTCTCTTTCTCTCTCTTTCTCTAACCCTCTGTGTGTGATTGTGTCTCTCTCTCTTTCTCTAACCCTCTGTGTGTGAATGTGTCTCTCTCTCTAACCCTCTGTGTGTTATTGTGTGTCTCTCTCTCTAACCCTCTGTGTGTGATTGTGTCTCTCTCTCTAACCCTCTGTGTGTGATTGTGTTTCTCTCTCTTTCTCTCTCTCTCTTTCTCACCCTCTGTGTATGATTGTGTCTCTCTCTCTCTTTTTCTCTCTCTAACCCTCTGTGTGTGATTGTGTGTCTCTCTCTCTAACCCTCTGTGTGTGATTGTGTCTCTCTCTTTCTCTTTCTCTGTAACCCTCTGTGTGTGATTGTGTCTCTATTTCTCTCTCTAACCCTCTGTGTGATTGTGTCTCTCTTTCTCTCTCTCTAACCCTCTGTGTGTGATTGTCTCTCTCTCTTTCTCTCTCTCTCTCTCTCTCTCTAACCCTCTGTGTGATTGTGTCTCTCTCTCTCTCTAACCCTCTGTGTGTGATTGTCTCCGTCTCTCTCTCTCTCTGTAACCCTCTGTGTGTGATTGTGTCTCTCTTTCTCTCTCTCTCTAACCCTTTATGTGTGATGGTGTCTCTCTCTCTCTCTCTAACCCTCTGTGTGATTGTGTCTCTCTCTCTCTCTAACCCTCTGTGTGTGATTGTCTCCGTCTCTCTCTCTCTCTTTCTCTGTAACCCTCTGTGTGTGATTGTGTCTCTCTTTCTCTCTCTCTCTAACCCTTTATGTGTGATGGTGTCTCTCTCTCTCTTTCTCTAATCCTCTGTGTGTGATTGTGTGTCTCTCTCTCTCTCTCTCTCTCTCTTTCTCTAACCCTCTGTGTGTGATTGTGTCTCTCTCTTTTTCTCTAACCCTCTGAGTGTGATTCTCTCTCTCTCTCTTTCTCTCTCTCTAACCCTCTGTGTGTGATTGTGTCTCTCTTTCTTTCTCTCTCTCTAACCCTCTGTGTGTGATTGTGTGTCTCTCTCTCTTTCTCTAACCCTCTGTATGTGATTGTGTGTGTCTCTCTAACCCTCTGTGTGTGATTGTGTCTCTCTCTCTCTCTCTCTCACCCTCTGTGTGTGATTGTCTCTCTCTCTCTCTCTAACCCTCTGTGTGTGATTGTGTCTCTCTCTTTTTCTCTCTCTCTCTCTCTCTTTCTCTCTCTCTAACCCTCTGTGTGTGATTGTGTCTCTCTCTCTTTCTCTCTCTCTCTAACCCTCTGTGTGTGATTGTGTCTCTCTCTCTCTCTTTCTCTCTCTCTAACCCTCTGTGTGTGATTGTGTCTCTCTTTCTCTCTCTAACACTCTGTGTGTGATTGTGCCTCTCTTTCTCTCTCTCTAACCCTCTGTGTGTGATTGTCTCTCTCTCTCTTCCTCTCTCTTTAACCCTCTGTGTATGATTGTGTGTCTCTCTCTCTTTCTCTCTCTCTCTCTCTCGCTCTCTCTAACCCTCTGTGTGTGATTGTGTCTCTCTTTCTCTCTCTAACCCTCTGTGTGTGATTGTGTCTCTCTCTCTCTCTCTAACCCTCTGTGTGTGATTGTGTCTCATTCTCTCTCTCTCTCTCTAACCAACCCTCTGTGTGTGATTGTGTCTCTCTCTCTCTTTCTAACCCTCTGTGTATGATTGTGTCTCTCTCTCTCTGTGTCTCTCTCTCTTTCTAACCCTCTGTGTGTGATTGTGTCTCTCTTTCTCTCTCTCTCTAACCCTTTATGTGTGATGGTGTCTCTCTCTCTCTCTCTAACCCTCTGTGTGATTGTGTGTCTCTCTCTCTCTAACCCTCTGTGTGTGATTGTCTCCGTCTCTCTCTCTCTCTCTCTTTCTCTGTAACCCTCTGTGTGTGATTGTGTCTCTCTTTCTCTCTCTCTCTAACCCTTTATGTGTGATGGTGTCTCTCTCTCTCTTTCTCTAATCCTCTGTGTGTGATTGTGTGTCTCTCTCTCTCTCTCTTTCTCTAACCCTCTGTGTGTGATTGTGTCTCTCTCTTTTTCTCTAACCCTCTGAGTGTGATTCTCTCTCTCTCTCTTTCTCTCTCTCTAACCCTCTGTGTGTGATTGTGTCTCTCTTTCTTTCTCTCTCTCTAACCCTCTGTGTGTGATTGTGTGTCTCTCTCTCTTTCTCTAACCCTCTGTATGTGATTGTGTGTGTCTCTCTAACCCTCTGTGTGTGATTGTGTCTCTCTCTCTCTCTCTCTAACCCTCTGTGTGTGATTGTCTCTCTCTCTCTCTCTAACCCTCTGTGTGTGATTGTGTCTCTCTCTTTTTCTCTCTCTCTCTCTCTCTTTCTCTCTCTCTAACCCTCTGTGTGTGATTGTGTCTCTCTCTCTTTCTCTCTCTCTCTAACCCTCTGTGTGTGATTGTGTCTCTCTCTCTCTCTTTCTCTCTCTCTAACCCTCTGTGTGTGATTGTGTCTCTCTTTCTCTCTCTAACACTCTGTGTGTGATTGTGCCTCTCTTTCTCTCTCTCTAACCCTCTGTGTGTGATTGTCTCTCTCTCTCTTCCTCTCTCTTTAACCCTCTGTGTATGATTGTGTGTCTCTCTCTCTTTCTCTCTCTCTCTCTCTCGCTCTCTCTAACCCTCTGTGTGTGATTGTGTCTCTCTTTCTCTCTCTAACCCTCTGTGTGTGATTGTGTCTCTCTCTCTCTCTCTAACCCTCTGTGTGTGATTGTGTCTCATTCTCTCTCTCTCTCTCTAACCAACCCTCTGTGTGTGATTGTGTCTCTCTCTCTCTTTCTAACCCTCTGTGTATGATTGTGTCTCTCTCTCTGTGTCTCTCTCTCTTTCTAACCCTCTGTGTGTGATTGTGTCTCTCTCTAACCCTCTGTATGTGATTGTGTCTCTCTCTTTCTCTCTCTCTAACCCTCTGTGTGTGATTGTGTGTCTCTCTCTTTCTCTCTCTTTATTTCTCTCTCTCTAACCCTCTGTGTGTGATTGTGTCTCTCTCTCTCTTTCTCTCTAACCCGCTGTGTGTGATTGTGTATGTCTCTCTCTCTTTATTTCTCTCTCTCTCTCTAACCCTCTGTGTGTGATTGTGTCTCTCTCTCTTTCTCTCTAACCCTCTGTGTCTCTCTCCTCCCGTCTCTCTCTCCCTCTCCCCCCGAGTGCTTTTCCGTGTTTCTGTCTATTTATTTAATTAATGAATTGGTAGTGCCATCTGATGGTGTGGCTTTATTTAAAGGGGTGGGGTCAAGCGCCCCACCATCTTTAAATTTCACCAGCCGCCACTGGATCAAGACATTTTTATATTTACTGAATAGTGAAATAATCTATAAGCATAATTTGCAGCATTAAAGTAAAAAGTATGTTTTAAACATATTATAATGGGCATGGATTTCTAGATCTCATAATCAGAGCAAGCTTTGTGTTATCTGGCAAGAGTTTCTGTTACAATCCTTTTAGACTAAAATCAGATGTTTACTAAGTTGACCAGTTTTCCAAGACACCATTTAAAGGGACATGAAACCCATATGCAATTTTAAATAACTTTCCAATTTACATCTAATATTCTTCATTCTTTTGATATCCTTTGTTGAAAATCATATCTAAATATGCTCAGTAGCTGCTGATTGGTGGCTGCACATAGATACCTCATGTGATTGGCTCACCCATGTGCATTGCTATTTCTTCAACAAAGGATATCTAAAGAATGAAGGCGTATCCTAGCCACTGCCTCACCAGCCTCTGACGTCACCGCACTGCAGCAAGCATAGAAGCGATCTACCTACCTGATATCTTCACTAACAGTAGTCAGCAAGCATAGAAGTGTTCTACCTACGTGATATCTTCACTAACAGTAGTCAGCAAGCATAGAAGTGTTCTACCTACCTGATATCTTCACTAACAGTAGTCAGCAAGCATAGAAGTGTTCTACCTACCCTGATATCTTCACTAACAGTAGTCAGCAAGCATAGAAGTGATCCAATGACAACAACTAGTACGCTAGTGACAGCAGACGTCACCAGGGTACTTGTAAGAGGTGCCTAGGAGCAGATATATGTGATGCTGAAAAATTCAAATGATACAACAATATATTAGAAGATCTAAGTATTCCGATAAAGCAACAATAATAAGCAAGGATAAAAAAGCAAAAAAAAGGAATAAAAAAAGGTATACAGACTAAATAGTCCAGTAGATGATATATAAAGGTGTAACAGTCCTGCTCATACAATTCCAGGAGGTTTCAAATAAAACACATCCAGAGTAGTAGGCCGCTCCTCCGGGGTGTCATGCCACGACACAAGTAAGAGAATCTAGGGAGAACAGAATAGAGGGCGCCACATAGTGCATATCATAAACAACTTCAGAACAGATAGCGATAGGAGCTAAAGAATCCTACTCACAAAATGTAAAGCACTGATGTGCAATACCAGCAGTCCGGAACCACACGCCGTCACCAATAGGGATCCTCGTCTCACCAGGGAGAGTCCAAAGATGCCCGAAGTGGAATGGTCTAGGCGAACCTGTATAGCAGTGGTCAGCCAGCAGGTCCAGAGACTCTGTGCAGAGTGTCCAGAGAGTCCAGTGGAAAAGTTTCAGGAACAAAAATGATTCGGCAGCAGGTGGAGAGTTAAAAAAGTTTATTTATTTTTTTACAATAATAAAAACAACAGCAACACGTTTCTCAGTGTAACACACTGTTTCATCAGGCTATACAAACAAACTCTATGATCTGCAATAGAAGTGATCCCCCTACCCTGATATCTCACTAACAATAGTCAGCAAGCATATAAGTGTTCCACCTATCCTGATATCTACACTAAACATAGTCAGCAAGCATAGAAGTGATCCACCTACCCTGATATCTTCACCAATAGTAGTCATCAAGCACAGAAGTGCTCTAACTACCTGATATCTTCACTAACAGTAGTCAGCAAGCATAGAAGTGTTCTACCTACCTGATATCTTCACTAACAGTAGTCATCAAGCACAGAAGTGTTCTACTACCCTGATATCTTCACTAACAGTAGTCAGCAAGCATAGAAGTGTTCTACCTAACCTGATATCTTCACTAACAGTAGTCAGCAAGCATAGAAGTGTTCTAACTACCCTGATATCTTCACTAACAGTAGTCAGCAAGCATATAAGTTTTCTACCTACCCGGATATCTTCACTAACAGTAGTCAGCAAGCATAGAAGTGTTCTAACTACCCTGATATCTTCACTAACAGTAGTCAGCAAGCATAGAAGTGTTCTACCTACCCTGCTATCTTTACTAACAGTAGTCAGCAAGCATAGAAGTGTTCTACCTACCCTGATTTCTACACTAACAATAGTCAGTAAGCATAGAAGCATTCCATCTACCTGATATCTTCACTAACAGTAGTCAGTAAGCACAGAAGTGTTCTACCTACCTGATATCTTCACTAACAGTAGTCAGTAAGCACAGAAGTGTTCCACCTACCTGATATCTTCACTAACAGTAGTCAGCAAGCATAGAAGTGTTCCACCTACCTGATATCTTCATTTACAGTAGTCAGCAAGCATAGAAGTGTTCTACCTACCTGATATATTCACTAACAGTAGTGAGCAAGCATAGAAGCGTTCCACCTACCTGATAACATAATTTATGTAAGAACTTACCTGATAAATTCATTTCTTTCATATTAGCAAGAGTCCATGAGCTAGTGACGTATGGGATATACATTCCTACCAGGAGGGGCAAAGTTTCCCAAACCTTAAAATGCCTATAAATACACCCCTCACCACACCCACAATTCAGTTTAACGAATAGCCAAGAAGTGGGGTGATAAGAAAAAAGTGCGAAAGCATATAAAATAAGGAATTGGAATAATTGTGCTTTATACAAAAAAATCAAAACCACCACAAAAAAGGGCGGGCCTCATGGACTCTTGCTAATATGAAAGAAATGAATTTATCAGGTAAGTTCTTACATAAATTATGTTTTCTTTCATGTAATTAGCAAGAGTCCATGAGCTAGTGACGTATGGGATAATGATTACCCAAGATGTGGATCTTTCCACACAAGAGTCACTAGAGAGGGAGGGATAAAATAAAGACAGCCAATTCCTGCTGAAAATAATCCACACCCAGAATAAAATTTTTAATGAAAAAACATAAGCAGAAGATTCAAACTGAAACCACTGCCTGAAGTACGTTTCTACCAAAAATTGCTTCAGAAGAAGAAAACACATCAAAATGGTAGAATTTAGTAAAAGTATGCAAAGAGGACCAAGTTGCTGTTTTGCAAATCTGATCAACCGAAGCTTCATTCTTAAACGCCCAGGAAGTAGAAACTAACCTAGTAGAATGAGCTGTAATCCTTTGAGGCGGAGTGTTACCCGACTCAACATAGGCATGATGAAATAAAGATTTCAACCAGAACTAGAACCAGAAAAGATGACAAATAGACTAGAAGTCTTTCGGAAAGACTTAATAGCTTCAACATAATATTACAAAGCTCTAACAGCATCCAAAGAATGCAATGATTTCTCCTTAGAATTCATAGGATTAGGACATAATGAAGGAACCACAATTTCTCTACTAATGTTGTTAGAATTCACAACCTTAGGTAAAAAATTCAAAAGAAGTTCGCAGCACCGCCTTATCCTGATGCAAAATCAGAAAAGGAGACTCACAAAAAAGAGTAGATAATTCAGAGACTCTTCTGGCAGAAGAGATGGCCAAAAGAAACAAAACTTTCCAAGAAAGTAATATAATGACCAAAGAATGCATGGGTTCAAAAGGAGGAGCTTGAAGAGCCCCCAGAACCAAATTCAAACTCCAAGGAGGAGAAATTGACTTAATGACAGGTTTTATACGAACCAAAGCTTGTACAAAACAATGAATATCAGGAAGATTAGCAATCCTTCTGTGAAAAAGAACAGAAAGAGCAGAGATTTGTCTTTCAAGAAACTTGCGGACAAACCTTTATCTAAACCATCCTGAAGAAATATAAGTCTTCCAGACTCTATAATATATCTCTCTAGATACAGATTTACGAGCCTGTCACATAGTATCAATCACAGAGTCAGAGAAACCTCTTTGACCAAGAATCAAGCGTTCAAACTCCACACCTTAAAATTAAGGTTTTGAGATCCTGATGGAAAAAAGAACCTTGAGACAGAAAGACTGGTCTTAACGGAAGAGTCCACAGCTGGCAAGAGGCCATCCGGACAAGATCCGCATACCAAAACCTGTGAGGCCATACTGGAGCTACCAGCAGGACAAACGAGCATTCCTTAGAATATTGGAGAATACCCTTGGAAGAAGAACTAGAGGCGGAAAGATATAGGCAGGATGACACTTGTAAGGAAGAGATAATGCATCCACTGCCTCCGCCCGAGGATCCCTGGATCCGGACAGATACCAGGGAAGTTTCTTGTTTAGATGAGAAGCCATCAGATCTATTTCTGGGAGTTCCCACATTTGAACAATCTGAGGAAATACCTCTGGGTGAAGACCATTCGCCCAGGTGCAACGTTTGGCGACTGAGATAATCCGCTTTCCAATTGTCCATACCTGGGATATGAACCGCAGAAATTAGACAGGAGCTGGATTCCGCCCAAACCAAAATTTGAGATACTTCTTTCATAACCAGAGGACTGTGAGTCCCTCCTTGATGATTGGTGTATGCCACAGTTGTGACATTGTCTATCTGAAAACAAATGAACAACTCTCTCTTCAGAAGAGGCCAAGACTGAAGAGCTCTGAAATTGCACGGAGTTCCAAAATATTGATCGGAAATCTCACCTCCAGAGATTCCCAAACCCCTTGTGCCGTCAGATACCCCCACACAGCTCCCCAACCTGTAAGACTTGCATCTGTTGAGATTATAGTCCAGGTCGGAAGAACAAAGAAGCCCCCTGAACTAAACGATGGTGATCTGTCCACCATGTCAGAGAGTGTCGTATAATCGGTTTAAAGATATTAAGTGATATATCTTTGAGTAATCCCTGCACCATTGGTTCAGCATACAGAGCTGAAGAGGTCGCATGTGAAAACGAGCAAAGGAGATCGCATCTGATGCGGCAGTCCTAAGACCTAAAATTTCCATGCATAAGGCTACCAAAGGGAATGATTGTGACTGAAGGTTTTGACAAGCTGAAATCAATGTTAAACTTCTCTTGTCTGACAAGGACAGAGTCATAGACACTGAATCTATTCTAGAAACCTAAAAAGGTTACCCTTGTCTGAGGAATCAATGAACTGATTGGTAAATTGATCCTCCAACCAAGAACTTGAAGAAACAACACAAGTCGATTCGTATGAGATTCTTCGAAAATGAGAAGACTGAGCAAGTACCCAGATATCGTCCAATAAGGAAATACCAAAACCCTGTTCTCTGATTACAGAAAGAAGGGCACCGAGAACCTTTGAAAAAAATTCTTGGAACTGAGGCTAGAGCCACAAAACTGGTAATGCTTGTCTAAAAAGAGAATCTCAGACACTAAAAAGTGATCTGGATGAATCGGAATATGCAGATACACATCCTGTAAATCTATTGTAGACATATAATGCCCTTGCTAAACAAAATGCAGGACAGTCCTACAGAAACTGAATGTTGGAATCCTTACATAACGATTCAATATTGATAGATCCGGAACTGGTCTGAAGGAATTGACCTTCTTTGGTACAATGAAGAGATAAAATAAAACCCCAGCCCCTGTTCCAGAACTGGAACTGGCATAATTACTCCAGCCAACTCTAGATCTGAAACACATTTCAGAAATGCTGAGCCTTTGCTGTGTTAACTGGGACACGGGAAAGAAAAAATCTCTTAGCAGGAGGCCTTAACTGAAGCCAATGCTGTACCTTTCTGAAACAATGTTCTAAAACCAGAAATTGAGAACGGAATTGATCAAAATTTCTTTGAAGAAAACGTAATCTTCCCCATACCAGCTGAGCTGGAATAAGGTCCGCATCTTCATGGGTACTTAGGAGCTGGCTATAGGTTTTCTATAAGGCTTGGATATATTCCAAACTGGAAATAGTTTCCAAACTGATACCGCTCCTGAGGATGAAGGATCAGGCTTTTGTTCCTTATTGTGAGGAAAGGAACGAAAAATGATTATTAGACCTAAATTTACCTTAGATTTTTTATCCTTTGGTAAAAAAGTTCCCTTCCTTCCAGAAACAGTTGAAATAATAATTTATTACCCTGGAAAGAAAAGGAAAGCAAAGTTGACTTAGAAGACATATCAGCATTCCAAGTTTAATCCATAAAGCTTTTCTAGCTAAAATAGCTAGAGACATATACCTGACATCAACTCTAATGATATCAAAAGATGGTATCACCAATAAAATTATTAGCATGTTATAGAATAATAATAATGCTATAAAATTATGATCTGTTACTTGTTGGGCTAAAGCTTCTAACCAAAAAGTTGAAGCTGCAGCAACATCCACTAAAAATATAGCAGGTCTAAGAAGATTACCTGAACATAAGTAAGCTTTTCTTAGAAAGGATTCAATTTTCCTATCTAAAGGATCCTTAAAAATGAATTACTATCTACCGTAGGAATAGTAGCACATTTAGCAGGAGTAGAGACAGCCCCATAACCTTAGGGATTTTGTCCCAAAAAAACTCTAATCTGTCAGATGGCACAGGATATAATTGCTTAAACGTTTAGAAGGAGTAAAAGAATTACCCAAATTATTCCATTCCCTGGAAATTACTTCAGAAATAGCATCAGGGAGATTAAACACTTCTGTAATAACTACAGGAGATTTTAAAAACCTTATTTAAACGTTTAGATTTAGTATCAAGAGGACCAGAATCCTCTATTTCTAATGCAATTAATACTTCTTTAAATAAAGAACAAATAAATTCCATCTTGAACAAATACAAAGATTTATCAGCATCAACCTCTGAGACAGAAACCTCTGAACCAGAAGAACCATTATCAGTATCAGAATGATGATGTTCATTTAAAAATTCATCTGAAAAAAGAGAAGTTTTAAAAGACTTTTATGTAAACTAGAAGGAGAAATAACAGACATAGCCTTCTTAATGGATTTAAAAAATAAAATCTCTTATGTTTATCAGGAACACTCTGAAAATTAGATGTTGACCGAACAGCAACAGGTAATGTAACAGTACTAAAGGAAATTTTATCTGCATTAATAAGTTTGTCATGACATGCAATACAAACAACAGCTGGAGAAACAGATACCAAAAATTATAGCAGATACACTTAGCTTGGTAGCTCCAGCACTAGACAGCGATTTTCCTGTAGTATCTTCTGACTCAGATGCAACGTGAGACATCTTGCAATATGTAAGAGAAAAAACAACATATAAAGCAAAATTGATCAAATTCCTTAAATGACAGTTTCAGGAATGGGAAAAAATGCCAAAAAACAAGCTTCTAGCAACCAGAAGCAATGAAAAAGCGACGCCCTTATTTTTTAGCGCCAAATAAGACGCCCACATTATTTGGCGCCAAAAATGACGCCACATCCGGAACGCCGACATTTTTGGCGCAAAATAACGTCAAAAAATGACGCAACTTCCGGCGACACGTATGACGCCGGAAACGGAAAATAATTTTTGCGCCAAAAAAGTCCGCGCCAAGAATGACGCAATAAAATGAAGCATTTTCAGCCCCCGCGAGCCTAACAGCCCACAGGAAAAAAAGAGTCAAATTTTTGAAGGTAAGAAAAAATGATTAATTCAAATGCATTATCCCAAATATGAAACTGACTGTCTGAAAAATAAGGAAAGTTGAACATTCTGAGTCAAGGCAAATAAATGTTTGAATACATATATTTAGAACTTTATAAACAAAGTGCCCAACCATAGCTTAGAGTGTCACAGAAAATAAGATTTACTTACCCCAGGACACTCATCTACATGTTTGTAGAAAGCCAAACCAGTACTGAAACGAGAATCAGCAGAGGTAATGGTATATATAAGAGTATATCGTCGATCTGAAAAGGGAGGTAAGAGATGAATCTCTACGACCGATAACAGAGAACCTATGAAATAGACCCCGTAGAAGGAGATCACTGCATTCAAATAGGCAATACTCTCCTCACATCCCTCTGACATTCACTGCACGCTGAGAGGAAAACCGGGCTCCAACTTGCTGCGGAGCGCATATCAACGTAGAATCTAGCACAAACTTACTTCACCACCTCCATCGGAGGCAAAGTTTGTAAAACTGAATTGTGGGTGTGGTGAGGGGTGTATTTATAGGCATTTTAAGGTTTGGGAAACTTTGCCCCTCCTGGTAGGAATGTATATCCCATACGTCACTAGCTCATGGACTCTTGCTAATTACATGAAAGAAATCTTCATTTACAGTAGTCAGTAAGCACAGAAGTGTTCTACCTACCTGATATCTTCACTAACAGTAGTCAGCAAGCATAGAAGTGTTCTACCTACCTGATATATTCACTAACAGTAGTGAGCAAGCATAGATGCGTTCCACCTACCTGATATCTTCACTAACAATAGTCAGCAAGCACAGAAGCGTTAAACCTGCCCTGATATCTTCACTAAGAGTAGTCAGAAAGCATAGAAGTGTTCTACCTACCCAATATCTTCAATAACAGTAGTCAGCAAGTATAGAAATGTTCTACTTACCTGATATCTTCACTAACAGTAGTCAGCAAGCATAGAAGTGTTCTACCTACCTGATATCTTCAATAACAGTAGTCAGCAAGTATAGAAATGTTCTACCTACCTGATATCTTCACTAACAGTAGTTAGCAAGCATAGAAGTGTTCTACCTACCTGATATCTACACAAAGAGTAGTTATCAAGCATAGAAGCGATCTACCTACCCTGATATCTTCACTAACAGTAGTCAGCAAGCATAGAAGTGATCCACCTACCCTGATATATTCCTTAACAGTAGTCAGCAAGCATAGAAGCGTTACACCTACCCTGATATCTTCACTAACAATAGTCATCAAGCATAAAAGCATTACACCTACCCTGTTATCTTCACTAACAGTAGTCAGCAAGCATAGAAGTGTTCTACCTACCTGATATCTTCACTAACAGTAGTCAGCAAGCATAGAAGTGTTCTACCTACCTGATATCTTCACTAACAGTAGTCAGCAAGCATAGAAGCTTCCACCTACCCTGATATCTTCACTAACAGTAGTCATCAAGCATAAAAGCGTTACACCTACCCGGATATCTTCACTAAGAGTAGTCAGCAAGCAAAGAAGTGTTCTACCGACCTGATATCTTCACTAACAGTAGTCAGCAAGCATAGAAGCATTCTACCTACCCTGATATCTTCACTAACAGTAGTCAGCAAGCATAGAAGCGTTCTACCTACCCTGATAATTTCACTAACATTAGTCAGCAAGCATAGAAGTGTTCTACCTACCTGATATCTTCACTAACAGTAGTCAGCAAGCATAGAAGCGTTCTACCTACCTGATATCTTCACTAACACTAGTCAGCAAGCATAGAAGTGTTCTACCTACCTGATATCTTCACTAACAGTAGTCAGCAAGCATAGAAGTGTTCTACCTACCTGATATCTTCACTAACAATAGTCAGCAAGTATAGAAGTGTTCTACCTACCTGATATCTTCACTAACAGTAGTCAGCAAGCATAGAAGCGTTCTACCTACCCTGATATCTTCACTAACAATAGTCAGCAAGCATAGAATTGTTCTACCTACCTGATATCTTCAATAACAGTAGTCAGCAAGTATAGAAATGTTCTACCTACCTGATATCTTCACTGACAGTAGTCAGCAAGCATAGAAGTGTTCTACCTACCTGATATCTTCAATAACAGTAGTCAGCAAGTATAGAAATGTTCTACCTACCTAATATCTTCACTAACAGTAGTCAGCAAGCATAGAAGTGTTCTACCTACCTGATATCTACACAAAGAGTAGTTATCAAGCATAGAAGCGATCTACCTACCCTGATATCTTCACTAACAGTAGTCAGCAAGCATAGAAGTGATCCACCTACCCTGATATATTCCTTAACAGTAGTCAGCAAGCATAGAAGCGTTACACCTACCCTGATATCTTCACTAACAATAGTCATCAAGCATAAAAGCGTTACACCTACCCTGATATCTTCACTAACAGTAGTCAGCAAGCATAGAAGTGTTCTACCTACCCGATATCTTCACTAACAGTAGTCAGCAAGCATAGAAGTGATCCACCTACCTGATATCTTCACTAACAGTACTCAGCAAGCATAGAAGTGTTCTACCTACCTGATATCTTCACTAAGAGTAGTTATCAATAGATATGTTTTTGGTGACGGAAAGGCTCTTACATTTAAAAATTAAGACAGATATTAAAAACATAGTTCTATCAGACCATGCCATTATTTCTATGTCTATCCAGTTGGGGAATAAAAGACAGTCTATATGCCAAGTTTTTTTTCCCCTCCTTTATGCATTCTAATATCCGTTTCAGAAATTCGTTAATTCAAAAATGGAGGGACTATGCTATTTTAAATAACGAATATTTCTCTAAAACAGAAATATTCTGGGAGGCCGCTAAGGCCTATCTCAGAGGCCAGATAAAGGCTTATATGGTTAAGAGAAAAAGAAAGCTAAGAGCCAGGGAACTTCAATTAACGAACTATCTTAAAAATAAATTTATTAAATATATTGATAGTCCAAATAGCGATAACTGGACTACCTATCAGAAGGCTAAAAAAGAAAGGGAAGTATTCCTAATCCAAAACCAGCTACAAGAAGATGCCAAATATAAAGCCACATATGGCACTTTCTCCCCAAAATCAGCAAAAATGCTAGCAAATATTTCCAAAAGTAAGAAAAAAAATAATTATATAGGGACAATTACAGTAGAGGATAAAAAGTATACAGCTCCAAAGGACATTATCAGGCAATTTTATGCATTTTTTCAAAAGATATACTCCCCTGCTAAAGTCAATCAGGAGGCAAAAAATAGGTTCTGGAATAGTATTAAAATCCCAAAAATATCTGAGGCTCAGCTGACTGAAATGAACAACCAGATTACATTAGAGGAGGTGCTTAAGGCTGTTAACGAGTCAGTCCTAGGGAAAGCTCCAGGTCCTGATCAATTGCCGATCGAATTTTATAAAATACTTTTGGAAGAGATAGCCCCAACTTTGATTAAGCTATTTAATAACTATTTTCTTTTTCATGTTAAGCCCGCTCAAACTTTTACTGCATCTAATATTACCCTTATCCTAAAAAAGGATAAGGACCCTAATTCTATGGATTCATATAGACCAATCTCGCTTCTTAATAGCGACTATAAAATCTTGGCAAACATATTAGCTGTCCGCTTAAAAAAGATCATAGGAGACGTTATTCACCCAGATCAAACTGGGTTTATCCCAGGTAGAACGGCGCAGAGAAATATAAGAAAAGTTATGACAATAATTGAATATATACTATCATCCCGTAGGACAGGGTCAGGCATAAAACAAGATTTCGCCATATTAACGGTTGATGCAGAAAAAGCCTTTGACTCTGTCCTATAGGATCATTTATTAACCACCCTAAATAATTTTGGATTTAAAGGCAATTTTTATAATTATATCTCTATATTATATCAGAATCCAATCTCATACCTTAGCATTAATAATATTCTCTCTCCCCCTATAACTCTTTGCAAAGGGACAAGACAGGGATGCCCCTTTCACCCTTACTGTTTGATCTAGCTATTGAGCCCCTTGCTATCAAGAGTAGAGAAATATTGGAGGGCATTAAGATCAAACAGTATAAGGTGGTACTATCACTATATGCTGATGACATTTTATTTTTTATAAGGAACTCAAGCAAAAATATTCCAGTCCTAGTAGACATTCTAACAGAATTCAGTAAATTTGCAGGGTATAAAATAAACCTTAATAAATCTGAGATCCTATGGATAATTAAAAATAAAAATAGCCTTCTAGAGAATCCCTTTAAATTAACTGATAAATATATTAAATATCTAGGAATAAATCTCTCAAGAAATCCAGAAGATTGGTATGACATAAATTTTTCTTATATATGGAAGGAATGTCTAGCCGAGATGCAGAATTGGAGTAGACTCCCCCTTACACTTTCGGCAAGGATAGCATTAATTAAAATGCGAACACTTCCCAAAATTTTATTTGTTATACAGAATATTCCTACATTTATACGTAAGGGAGACATACAAAGATTTAACTCAGCTTGCTCCCGTTTTCTCTGGGCTCCCAAAAAAACGCGAATTGCACTTTCGAGATTAATGCATCCTAAAGATATGGGAGGATTCGCCTTTCCGAACCTGATAAATTATAATCTAGCATGTTTTGCTCGGATTGCCTTGGATTGGCTAACCACAGGCAACTATGTCACAAGTAGGGAGATAGAGGAGAACATAATATTTCCCTATGCTCTGAAAGCACTGTTACACGTCTCCCACCATACAAAGCTACCAGAACCTACATTAAAATATACAATAAATAATGTAATTATAGCATGGCACAAGATTTGTAAGTCTCTGGAGGTAAATCATACCCTCTCCAAATTCTTACCTATCATAGGAAATCCGGAATTTGAAAGTGGCTGCACATCTGCGGCATTTAGAAAATGGTCAGCAGGTAATCTGAACTACCTGATTCAAATGGTAGATCCGCTCTCCAATCATATAAGAACATTTGAATCCCTAAGTAATGAGTTTAATTTAGATAGGAGATCTTTCTTTGCATATCTACAGATCAGACACTTTTATTACAATCAGAAAAATCCGGGAGGAGACTGCTGGAAATTAGGTCCATTGGATACTATTATTAGTAGATTCTCTAGAGGGGATCACTCCATTGCACCTATGTATAGACTACTAATACTTAAGGAGGCAGAGGCAAGGGTAGATAGTCTGGTCTGTATTTGGAAACTAGACATTCCTGAAATAGATTCAGACCTTTTCCAAATAAGCTTAAATAGGATAAACAACTTTTCTAATAATATGGCAATAAGAGAATCACATCTGAAACTCTTGAACAGAGCCTACCTAACCCCCAGTAGAATGGGTAAATGGAAAGGGGAGATGGCATGTTATAGATGCAAATTTCCCCTGGCTGACCTATTCCATGTGTTCTATACATGTCCAAAAATTATTAAACTATGGAAACAAGTGGAATACTGGTTAAATAGATTTTTGCCCGATAAGGTCTTGCTCAGCCCGCTATCTATCTTCTTTCTGGTCCATGACCAGATTCAGAATAAATCCCTGATTAATACTGTAATTTTATTAGTCAGACAACTGATTTTAAAAGTATGGAAGAATAAATATGCCCCTACTATAGCGTCTGTGGTAGGTAATATCCAACACCAAATGGTGACAGAACAATATGATCCACTAATATTTGAGGAAAAAAAAATAAAAAACTATCTACAAAAATGGGACAAAGTAATCATGGGCCAGCCTAGAGAGGTTCAACTACAGTTACTAGGATATTTTCGCAAGTCACCGGACTTTCTACAACTGATACTCTCAGATAGATATCCCGAACTATGGAGGCAACATTTTTTCTGAGGACGGGGGCAGAGAGCTAGGGAGTTATTCCCTTTTTTTTAAAAAAATTTTTTTTTTTTTGAGCAAAGTATGGCTAATTTAGGTTTAGGTTTTTTTCAGAGTAAGAAACAAAAGAGTCTGTATATTGTCAATATGGTTTTTGTGAGATGACTTTGACTATTGTATTACTCTGTTTTATGAATGTTGTTCCTTTTGTGTTTTCTTTTTTTGTTTCTTCTTTTTTTCTGTAATTGTAAACTGCAATAAAAATCATATTTAAAAAAAAAAAAGAGTAGTTATCAAGCATAGAAGTCGAGGCGTAACTAGAAACCTCAAGGCCCCGGTGCAAGAATCCCCTCCCCCCAAAAAATTTGATTTTGATACATTTAATTTTTTCTTTTTCTTTTTTTTTTGCAACATGTAACACAGTAAAAATGAGAAAGGGACAAACACACCTGCACTGATAGCCTTATGGGGATAGGGACTGTAGTGGGGTATAGGGGCTGTATTGGGGGTATAGGGGCTCTAGTGAGGGGATAGAGGCTGTAGTGAGGGGATAGGGGCTGTAGTAGGAGGACAGGGGTCGTAGTGAAAGGATAGGGGCCGTAGTGAAAGGATAGGGGCCGTAGTGAAGGGATAGGGGCCGTAGTGAAGGGATAGGGGCCGTAGTGAGGGGATAGGGGCTTTAGTAGGAGGATAGGGGCTGTAGTGAGGGAATATGGGCTGTAGTGAGGGAATATGGGCTGTAGTGAGGTGATAGGGGCAGTAGTGAGGGGATATGGGCTGTAGTGAGGGTTTAAGGGCTGTAGTGAGGGGATATGGGCTGTAGTGAGGTGATAGGGGCTGTAGTGAGGGGATATGGGCTGTAGTGAGGTGATAGGGGCTGTAGTGAGCGGATAGTGGTGAGAATATTCAGTGGCATCTTTAGGTTTTGTGCTGCCCTCCCAGGTTTTAGGCTTTTTGTTTAGCCATTATATTTTGTTGGTCATGGTGTAAAAAATATATATTTTTTAAACTTTTAATAATACACACACACACACATATATATATATATATATATATATATATATATATATATATATATATATATATATATATATACATACATATACATATATATACACACACACACACTGTAGTAGTAGGATAGGGGCTGTAGTGTATCCATGATAAAGTCAATCTACTACACATGAGTTGCAAGTATATGATGTAGTTCATACACTTTATTTTAAGTGCTTGGGCACTAATTTATTTATATATATATATTTTTATATATATATATATATTATATATATATATATATATATATCTTACTAGTGAGGGAGAAAAGTTACTAGTCCAATCAGATATATATATATATATATATATATATATATATATATATATACACACTAATCTTGGGCGAGTCATAAATGAATCATTTGGCAATTTCCCCTAATCAGCAAAGTAAATTGATATTTCCCCACCCCTTTGTATGTGTAGGTATTTACAGATAACAATTATTCCTGTATTGTTATGAACTCTTACATTTATATAGGAAATAATTGGCTTGTATGTATACTAATAAAAAAAGTTTGCATGCTATAAGAAGTCTAATACTAACCAGGCTAGAAGGTGTAGAATTGAACAATATCTCAGACATGATTTGTGACGTTAAATACTTTTATACTAATTAAAAAAATTACTTTGATATAAAAATAATCTATTAAAAAGCAGGCTAGTAGTTGTAGAAATGCCACTTGTCAAGCTGTTTTAGGGTCAAACCTATCTATACACCATAAAGCTGCAGCCTTTGACTCACAGTGCTATTTGCTTCTAACATTAGGGAAGGGAGATTCTCTCTCCACTCAGAGCCCACGCGACATGACATGGCCCTCCTTGCCCCCCCCCCACCCCCATCAGGTGTACTTTAGAAATGACTACATCTTTTGCTCAGCAGAAACTTTAGACTTAGTCAAACACTCCACCATAGCACTATGCTCCTGGTCAGACCACGATATAGTGACAACTGACCTCCTTTCTGTAGAAAATCATTGCATCAAATCGTCCTGGCGCCTACCTCACCACATACTCTCTGATTTTGCTTTTCATGAAGAGTTACAAAGGGACATCAACTTTTTTTATGCAAACTAATGATAATGGTTCATAGGTGATGATTCTCTCTGGGGAGCAGCAAAGGCCACAATACGAGGCTGCCTCATTAGGAGACAGGCCTTCCTTAAAAAGCAGGCCGGTCTGTCCCTAGCCCAATCTCACCTCAAATTACGAACTCTAGAAACCCTGAATCGTATAGCCCCATCACCTCAGACTATAGACCAGATTAAGGAAATTAGACACCATATATGTCATCTTGAGCTTAAGCGCACACAAGAGAATCTACTAAAACTGAAACAACTATTTTATCACAAAGGCAATAAAGCTGATACTCTTTTAGCAAATAAATTAAAAAAACAATCGGGCACTACACATATACATCAGATTCGACACAACACACAACTACTCAAACTCCCCTCTCAAATTGGTCAGTGCTTTACTGAATATTATTCAGCCCTATAAAATATTGAACAAGCAGAAAACCTAACTGCCACCCCACCCCCAGATATGCGCACATATCTAAAAACCCTTAACCTACCAACCCTTACAGAAGAACAACGTGATTCTCTTCTAGATCCGTTCACTTTATATGAAGTCAAACAACTAAAACCTTTCAAATCACCAGGTCCAGATGGCTATCCAGCACATTTTTATAAAACTTACTTACACGAAATATCCCCTATCCTCCTCAGGTTCTTTAACCTAGACAGAGAAAGGGGTATACTTAATAGTGAATTTCTCCACGCCACAATCATCACCATCCCTAAGCTACAAAAAGACCCATCTCTGTGCTCCAGCTTCAAACCCATTTCTCTCATAAATGTTGATGCTAAAATGTATGCCAAGCTCCTTGCTAATCACATATTCAAATTACTCCCTCATCTTGTCAATCTCGACCAAGTAGGTTTTATACCTCATAGAGAAGGCCCAGACAATACGAGGCGCCTGCTTAATATCTTCTTTGAATCCACCAAATCGGGTAAACCCTTCTCGGCCATCTCTTTAGATGCCGAGAAGGCCTTCAATAGGGTGAGATGGAGCTACCTATGGGAAGTCCTCAGAAATTTTGGTTTCCCCACAGAGATCTTGACAGTGATCCAAGCCTTGTATTCCTCACCTATGGCAACAGTTAAAGCACTAGAATTTCATTCCCCTCCATTCAAGATTAGCTATAGTAGTTTGCCTTAGCTATTGAACTTCTGGCAGAGCAAATTCGTTCTGATAAACAAATAGATGGTATTACCCTGTTTGGTACAACCCATAAGGTTGCCCTTTTCGCAGACGATGTTACAATATTTTTGGCCAACCCAATTACCACAATACCTAGACTAATGTCCATCCTCAATTCCTTTGGAAACCTATCTTTTTAGAAATGAAACCCCTCCAAGACAGAGATATATACCAAAAATATTCCCCAGGACCAATTACAGACCCTCCACTCCATTTACCAAAGTACATGGACACTCACACATTACACATCTCGGTATAAAACTCTCTGACAACATACCCCAACTAATTAAAGATAATATCCTCACATTGCTGACAGAACTACAAGCTCTGAAAAACACATGGAATTACGACTCTATTTCTTGGATAGGCCGTATAAATGCCCTGAAAATGTAATTTCTGCCCAAACGTACCTACCTTTTTAGATGCCTTCCAATTAGGAATCCAAAACATTTACATCTACAATTACATAGTGAGATATTATGAGGGAGCCATGCTCACCCACATATCTCAGTGGGGAGCCCTTAACTCCTCCATTAAATGGAAAATCATTGAACAGGCATCCCTTCCTTACCATATACACATACAAGACCTGATCTGGATCCCTTCACACTGTCGTAGAACACTTGACATCTCTAACACGATAATTCAAGAGTGTCTCTCAGTATGGGACAAAATTAAACACCTCATCCACATAGCTCTCCACTCCTCACTGATTACCTCACTTGCAGGCCTATTAACAGGACTCCCAGAAATGCATAACAACAAATGGGCCCAACTTGGGATCCACGTTGTCTCAGACCTCTGAATACCCCTCCACAAGCCCGCTTTCGCACGCTAGAAGAGATATGCCTAGACACTAATACTCCGCGACACATGACATTCAAGTATTTAAAACTAAAACGTTTCCTAACCAGCTGGGGCTTTAAACCTGAGCTAACACGCCCTCTTACCGCATGGGAATCTACCTGGAAACGCAGTAAAGGACTTCACAAACCTCTTTCCACACCCTATTAGAAAACATAAACCAGACGGACAATCTGCCCCACCTACAAAAATACAATACAATACGGCAGTATACCCTAACAATAACCATGACTATGCTAGAAACCTACCACAAACTCTTAACTCATTGGTATTACACTCCTAAGCAACTTGCCAAAATGTATGACAATGTCACCCTGGCGACACCATGCATATATGGTGGGAATGCCCTAAAATACATCCCCTTTGGAATACCTGCTTCCTTGTCTTATCTAAAATGGGCATCCCCCTTCCCAAAACACCAGCCCTAGCCTTACTCCACATAGGCACCCACACACTCCCCAAACACCACTCCTTCCTATGCATCTACCTATTATTATTTTATTATTCTTTATTTATAAAGCGCCAACAGATTCCGTAGCGATGTCCATGGGTACAAAGATAAAAGTACAGTACAATACAATATAAAAGACACCAGACAAAGTTTAAGAAACAAATACAGGGGGAATTGAGGGCCCTGTTCCAGTGGGAACTTACAATCTAGATGGGTAGGAGGGTGAGAAACAGAATGTGGGGACTGCAAAGGTGAGAATGATGTTAGTGTGGAGTTAGATAAGGGCAGCTATTAAGCAAGTGTAATTCATTTGTTACTGATTTGGAAATACGTTTCAAGGAGGAAAGGTTAGGGGAAAGTCTGACGGCTCTAGGAAGTGCGTTCCAGATGGTTGGTGCCATACGAGAGAAGTCCTGTAGTCTAGCATGGGAGGAGGTGATGGTAGAAGATGCAAGGAGCAGGTCATTGTTGGATCTTAGGGGGCGGGCTGGAGTATATTTGTTAGGGAGAGGAGGAAGAGAGGGAAGCCAGTTAGTAGGTTATTACAGTAGTCAAGTCGGGAAATTACCAGGGAGTGGATTAGCTGTTTAGTAGTTTTAGCACTCAGAAACAGAGTAATTTTGGAGATATTGCATAGGTGGTTGGGACAGGATGAAGAGAGCAATTGGATGTGGGGTATGAAGGACGGAATGGAGTTAAGGGCAACTCCTAGGCAGCGGACTTAGGGTGATAAGGAGATAGTGGTGTCACAAACAGTGATTGAAAAGTTAGAAACTGGGGTAGAATTAGAGGGGGGATTAGAAGGAGCTGTCTTGGACATGTTGATTTTTAGGTGGTGAAAGGCCATCCAAGAAGAAATGCCAGATAAGCAGACACTGATGTGAGAAAGGACAGAAGGAAAGAGTGAAGGGGTGGATAGGTAGATCTGAGTATCATCAGCATAGAGGTGATAGTTGAAGCCATAGCTACTGATAAGTTTACCCAGTGAGGAAGTATAAATAGAGAAGAGTAGAGGACCCAGAACAGAGCCTTCAGGTACTTCAACAGACAGAGGCAATGGAGAGGAGGAGTCGCCAGCAAAGGAGACAGAAAAGGACCTATTAAAGAGATGGATCCAGGAGAGGGCAGTGACAGAGAGCCCAAGGGAGATGAGAGTCCATAGGAAAAGGGGATAGTCAATGGTGTCAAAGGCAGCAGACAGGTCGAGTAAGATAAGTATTGAGTAGTGGCCGTTGTTTTTATCAGAAAGAAGATCGTTAGTACACTTGGTGAGGGCATTCTCTGTTGAGTGTTGGGGACGGAAGCCAGATTGCAAGGGGTCAAGCAATGAGTTGGAGGACAAGAAGTGGGTTAGGCGATCGAAAACTAGTTTTGAAGCTAGTGGAAGCAGTGATATGGGTCGTTAGTTTGCAGGAGAATTGGGGTCTAGGGAGGATGGGGGTGTGACCTTTGAATGTTTGAAGGAAGATGGGAATGAACCGGTAGTAAGGGATAGGTTGAATATGTGAGTAAGAGCTGGAGTGAGGGTAGAAGACAGAGAAGGTATTAGATATGAAGGGATAGGGTCAAGTGGGCAGGTAGTGAGGTGCGAGGAAGAGAATAGGGAACTCACTTCATTCTCAGTGGTTGGGGGGAAGGTGCTGAGAGTGGTGGGGGAAAGCTGCTATAGCCAAATCTTGGAAGGACACCTCTCCACCAAATTGGAATACAATTTGCCATTTTTTTTAATAATAATTTTTTATTTTGATTTGCACATAAACAATAAAAATGACAAGGTATACATTGGTAGTGACACATTGTTTGGTGAAGATTCTGGGAAGAACATGTCTTCACAATGTCCTTTTGATTCATGGCTATGATATCATGTATGTCCAGGCCTGATTGCCCAATTAAATAAAGTCCAAAAAGCATCAAAGTCCTTGTGTTGTTAGATATGTACTGATTTATCAATTTCAGGAAGTATCACTCCAATATTACAACATATTTGTGTTAAACAACAATAGATAACAATAAAAAAACAAAAAAAAACCAATAGCCCTAATAAGGCTGTTGGAGCTACAACAACTTTAAAGTAGTGTTCGAGATTCCCAGAGGAACAATATGTCATGGTAAGCATCTAAGGTGTTGGTTGTTAAGTAATGCTCTCTCTAGTTTAAGATTGTTATAGATTTCTTGTTTCCCCATTTGAATAGTGGGGATTGTATCTTTTTTCCACATGCGTGGGATTAATTGGCTTGCACTATTGATCATGAGTTGGCATAGTTTCTTGTGTGCCTTGGAGTAAAGTTTTGGATAATTGTGGAATAAGAATATAAGTGGATCTAATGGTATAGGAGTTCACTTTTTTTATTTTTACTTTTTATTTGTTTATAGCCAACAGTGATTACATGAGAATTCAATTTTCTTTAAAGTACCACGAAGGGTAATAAAAAAAAATAAAAAGGAAAAATAATGAAGAATAGATAAGACCAGAGAAAAAAAAAAAGATATGATTAATAGGACATCATTCAATAATCTGAAGATACATATTTGTTTTAGTACAGAGTAACTGCAGCCTTATTTTTTAAGCAAATATTTTATGTTTCTATCATTTCATAGAAAACAATAGTTAAATAGAAAACAATATATAAATAAGTACATTTTTTCCCCTGCGACATCCTGTTGGAATTTTATATTTTTCTATTTCATAAATGTATTCAAAGAATACTTTCAACAAATAAACTATAGATAGTACATCTATGTTTATAGAAGTCAATCATAAACCAAAACCATAACAAATCATGATAAATGAAGAAGGAAAAAAAAAAAAGGGGGGGGGCAAAATTGTGTTCGTTCTCTCTCTTTCCTACACAATTCCCTCAAGGCTAATCATCTATGCATGTCCATTGTCCCGAGTCTATACTCCATCAACAATACCGAATGTGCAAAAGGATGTAAGATTTGTTTTTAAAATCCTATTTCTTGTGCCAATATAAATTGCTCCCATTTCTGTATAAAATATATTTTAGACCATTTTCTTTAAGAGATAAAGTGTCTATTTGCTCTAATATGATCTGAATACAAAGTTCAGATATTTAATCCTTCAACATAGAGGCTTTTCTGGATTTCCCCATACTAAGTACATTTTACATTTTTTTCTCCCTGTGAGTATTGTCAGGTTTAAGAATTTTGTATTTTCTTTAAATATTTGGACCCGTGTAGTAAAAACATAATTTATGCTTACCTGATAAATTCCTTTCTTCTGTTGTGTGATCAGTCCACGGGTCATCATTACTTCTGGGATATAACTCCTCCCCAACAGGAAATGCAAGAGGATTCACCCAGCAGAGCTGCATATAGCTCCTCCCCTCTACGTCAGTCCCAGTCATTCGACCAAGAATCAACGAGAAAGGAGTAACCAAGGGTGAAGTGGTGACTGGAGTATAATTTAAAAAATATTTACCTGCCTTAAAACAGGGCGGGCCGTGGACTGATCACACAACAGAAGAAAGGAATTTATCAGGTAAGCATAAATTATGTTTTCTTCTGTTATGTGTGATCAGTCCACGGGTCATCATTACTTCTGGGATACCAATACCAAAGCAAAAGTACACGGATGACGGGAGGGATAGGCAGGCTCATTATACAGAAGGAACCACTGCCTGAAGAACCTTTCTCCCAAAAATAGCCTCCGAAGAAGCAAAAGTGTCAAATTTGTAAAATTTGGAAAAAGTATGAAGCGAAGACCAAGTTGCAGCCTTGCAAATCTGTTCAACAGAGGCCTCATTCTTAAAGGCCCAAGTGGAAGCCACAGCTCTAGTGGAATGAGCTGTAATTCTTTCAGGAGGCTGCTGTCCAGCAGTCTCATAGGCTAAACGTATTATGCTACGAAGCCAAAAAGAGAGAGAGGTAGCAGAAGCTTTTTGACCTCTCCTCTGTCCAGAGTAAACGACAAACAAGGAAGAAGTTTGGCGAAAATCTTTAGTTGCCTGCAAGTAGAACTTGAGGGCACGAACTACATCCAGATTGTGTAAAAGACGTTCCTTCTTTGAAGAAGGATTTGGACACAAGGATGGGACAACAATCTCTTGATTGATGTTCCTGTTAGTGACTACCTTAGGTAAGAACCCAGGTTTAGTACGCAGAACTACCTTGTCTGAGTGAAAAATCAGATAAGGGGAATCACAATGTAAGGCTGATAACTCAGAGACTCTTCGAGCCGAGGAAATAGCCATTAAAAACAGAACTTTCCAAGATAACATCTTTATATCAATGGAATGAAGGGGTTCAAACGGAACACCCTGTAAAACGTTAAGAACTAAGTTTAAACTCCATGGTGGAGCAACAGCTTTAAACACAGGCTTGATCCTAGCTAAAGCCTGACAAAAGGACTGGACGTCTGGATTTTCTGACAGACGTCTGTGTAACAAGATGGACAGAGCTGAAATCTGTCCCTTTAATGAACTAGCTGATAAACCCTTTTCTAAACCTTCTTGTAGAAAAGACAATATCCTAGCGATCCTAACCTTACTCCAGGAGTAACCTTTGGATTCGCACCAGTATAGGTATTTCCGCCATATTTTATGGTAAATCCTTCTGGTAACAGGCTTCCTAGCCTGAATCAGGGTATCAATAACCGACTCAGAAAAACCACGTTTTGATAAAATCAAGCGTTCAATTTCCAAGCAGTCAGCTTCAGAGAAGTTAGATTTTGATGTTTGAATGGACCCTGTATCAGAAGGTCCTGTCTTAGAGGTAGAGACCAAGGCGGACAGGATGACATGTCCACTAGATCTGCATACCAAGTCCTGCGTGGCCAAGCAGGTGCTATTAGAATTACTGATGCTCTCTCCTGTTTGATTTTGGCAATCAATCGAGGAAGCAGCGGGAAGGGTGGAAACACATAAGCCATCCTGAAGTTCCAAGGTGCTGTTAAAGCATCTATCAGAACTGCTCCCGGATCCCTGGATCTGGACCCGTAGCGAGGAAGTTTGGCGTTCTGGCGAGACGCCATGAGATCTATCTCTGGTTTGCCCCAACGTCGAAGTATTTGGGCAAAGACCTCCGGATGAAGTTCCCACTCCCCCGGATGAAGAGTCTGGCGACTCAAGAAATCCGCCTCCCAGTTCTCCACTCCCGGGATGTGGATTGCTGACAGGTGGCAAGAGTGAGACTCTGCCCAGCGAATTATCTTTGATACTTCCATCATTGCTAGAGAGCTTCTTGTCCCTCCCTGATGGTTGATGTAAGCTACAGTCGTGATGTTGTCCGACTGAAACCTGATGAACCCCCGAGTTATTAACTGGGGCCAAGCCAGAAGGGCATTGAGAACTGCTCTCAATTCCAGAATGTTTATTGGAAGGAGACTCTCCTCCTGATTCCATAGTCCCTGAGCCTTCAGAGAATTCCAGACAGCGCCCCAACCTAGTAGGCTGGCGTCTGTTGTTACAATTGTCCAGTCTGGCCTGCTGAATGGCATCCCCCTGGACAGGTGTGGCCGATGAAGCCACCATAGAAGAGAATTTCTGGTCTCTTGATTCAGATTCAGAGTAGGGGACAAATCTGAGTAATCCCCATTCCACTGACTTAGCATGCATAATTGCAGCGGTCTGAGGTGTAGGCGTGCAAAAGGTACTATGTCCATTGCCGCTACCATTAAGCCGATCACCTCCATGCATTGAGCTACTGACGGGTGTTGAATGGAATGAAGGACGCGGCATGCATTTTGAAGTTTTGTTAACCTGTCTTCTGTCAGGTAAATCTTCATTTCTACAGAATCTATAAGAGTCCCCAAGAATGGAACTCTTGTGAGAGGAAAGAGAGAACTCTTCTTTTCGTTCACTTTCCATCCATGCGACCTTAGAAATGCCAGAACTAACTCTGTATGAGACTTGGCAGTTTGAAAGCTTGAAGCTTGTATTAGAATGTCGTCTAGGTACGGAGCTACCGAAATCCCTCGCGGTCTTAGTACCGCTAGAAGAGCACCCAGAACCTTTGTGAAGATTCTTGGAGCCGTAGCCAATCCGAATGGAAGAGCTACAAACTGGTAGTGCCTGTCTAAGAAGGCAAACCTTAGATACCGGTGATGATCTTTGTGGATCGGTATGTGAAGGTAAGCATCCTTTAAATCCACTGTGGTCATGTACTGACCCTCTTGGATCATGGGTAAGATTGTCCGAATAGTTTCCATTTTGAACGATGGAACTCTTAGGAATTTGTTTAGAGTCTTTAAATCTAAGATTGGCCTGAAAGTTCCCTCTTTTTTGGGAACCACAAACAGGTTTGAGTAGAACCCTTGTCCTTGTTCCGACCACGGAACCGGATGGATCACTCCCATTGTTAACAGATCTTGTACGCAGCGTAGAAACGCTTCTTTCTTTATCTGGTTTGTTGACAACCTTGACAGATGAAATCTCCCTCTTGGGGGAGATAATTTGAAGTCTAGAAGGTATCCCTGAGATATGATCTCTAGTGCCCAGGGATCCTGAACATCTCTTGCCCAGGCCTGGGCGAAGAGAGAGAGTCTGCCCCCTACTAGATCCGGTCCCGGATCGGGGGCTCTCGGTTCATGCTGTCTTTGGGGCAGCAGCAGGTTTCCTGGCCTGCTTGCTTTTGTTCCAGGACTGGTTAGGCTTCCAGCCTTGCCTGTAACGAGCAACAGCTCCTTCCTGTTTTGGTGCAGTGGAGGTTGATGCTGCTCCTGTTTTGAAATTCCGAAAGGGACGAAAATTAGACTGTCTAGCCTTAGCTTTGGCCTTGTCTTGAGGTAGGGCGTGGCCCTTACCTCCCGTAATGTCAGCGATAATTTCTTTCAAACCGGGCCCGAATAAGGACTGCCCCTTGAAAGGTATATTAAGTAATTTGGACTTAGAAGTAACATCAGCTGACCAGGATTTTAGCCACAGTGCCCTGCGTGCCTGTATGGCGAATCCTGAGTTCTTAGCCGTAAGTTTGGTTAAATGTACTACGGCCTCCGAAATGAAAGAATTAGCTAGTTTAAGGACTCTAAGCCTGTCCGTAATGTCGTCTAGCGTAGAGGAACTAAGGTTCTCTTCAAGCGACTCAATCCAAAATGCTGCCGCAGCCGTAATCGGCGCGATACATGCAAGGGGTTGTAATATAAAACCTTGTTGAACAAACATTTTCTTAAGGTAACCCTCTAATTTTTTATCCATTGGATCTGAGAAAGCACAGCTATCCTCCACCGGGATAGTGGTACGCTTAGCTAAAGTAGAAACTGCTCCCTCCACCTTGGGGACCGTTTGCCATAAGTCCCGAGTGGTGGCGTCTATTGGAAACATCTTTCTAAATATTGGAGGGGGTGAGAACGGCACACCGGGTCTATCCCACTCCTTAGTAACAATTTCAGTTAGTCTCTTAGGTATAGGAAAAACGTCAGTACTCGCCGGTACCGCAAAGTATTTATCCAACCTACACAGTTTCTCTGGTATTGCAACAGTGTTACAATCGTTGAGAGCTGCTAAGACCTCCCCTAGTAGTACACGGAGGTTCTCCAATTTAAATTTAAAATTTGAAATATCTGAGTCCAATCTGTTCGGATCAGAACCGTCACCCACAGAATGAAGCTCTCCGTCCTCATGCTCTGCGAGCTGTGACGCAGTATCAGACATGGCCCTAGCATTGTCAGCGCACTCTGTTCTCACCCCAGAGTGATCACGCTTGCCTCTTAGTTCAGGTAATTTAGACAAAACTTCAGTCATAACAGTAGCCATATCTTGTAATGTTATCTGTAATGGCCGCCCAGATGTACTAGGCGCCAAAATATCACGCACCTCCCGGGCGGGAGATGCAGGTACTGTCGCGTGAGGCGAGTTAGTCGGCATAACTCTCCCCTCGCTGTTTGGTGAAATTTGTTCACATTGTACAGATTGACTTTTATTTAAAGTAGCATCAATACAGTTAGTACATAAATTTCTATTGGGCTCCACCTTGGCATTGGAACAAATGACACAGATATCTTCCTCTGAGTCAGACATGTTTAACACACTAGCAAAAAAACTTACAACTTGGTTATAATCTTTTTTAGCAAAAAAAAAAAAAAAAAAAAACGCACTGTGCCTCAAAGAGGTACTAACGATTAAATGACAGTTGAAATAATGAACTGAAAAAACAGTTATTGCATCAAACTTTAAAACAACACAACTTTTAGCAAAGGTTTGATTCCCATTAGTAAAAAACAACACTAATTAAATTTGTACATAAGAAAACAAAACAACGTTTTTTATACACAGTCACTATAAGAATTCTCACAGCTCTGCTGAGAGAATTTACCTCCCTTCAAAGAAGTTTGAAGACCCCTGAGATCTGTCAGAGATGAACCGGATCATGCAGGAAATATAAAAGTAGCTGACTGGAATTTTTTGATGCGTAGCAAAGAGCGCCAAAAACGGCCCCTCCCTCTCCCACACAGCAGTGAAGAGAAACGAAACTGTCACAATTAAAGCAAAAAACTGCCAAGTGGAAAATAATGCCCAAATATTTATTCACACAGTACCTCAGCAATGTAAACGATTCTACATTCCAGCAAAAACGTTTAACATGAGAATAGTTATTAAAAGGATTAGTGACCTTTAACACAGTAGTTCCGGTGAAATACCATCCCCAGAATACTGAAGTGTATACATACATGTCATTTTAACGGTATGGCAGGGTTTTCTCATCAATTCCATTCAGAAAATAAAAACTGCCACATACCTCAATGCAGATTCATCTGCCCGCTGTCCCCTGATCTGAAGCCTTTACCTCCCTCAGATGGTCGAGAACAGCAATATGATCTTAACGACTCCGGTTAAAATCATAGTAAAAAATCTCTGTCAGATTCTTCCTCAAACTCTGCCAGAGAAGTAATAACACGCTCCGGTGCTATTTTAAAATAACAAACTTTTGATTGAAGTCATAAAAACTAAGTATAATCACCATAGTCCTCTCACACATCCTATCTAGTCGTTGGGTGCAAGAGAATGACTGGGACTGACGTAGAGGGGAGGAGCTATATGCAGCTCTGCTGGGTGAATCCTCTTGCATTTCCTGTTGGGGAGGAGTTATATCCCAGAAGTAATGATGACCCGTGGACTGATCACACATAACAGAAGAAAAAATGATCTCTTAAGATACCAGATCAATTTTTACCAGAAATATTGTAGTTAACCATTTAAAAAAAAATTGCCAGAATTTTTTAATTTTGTAACAGTACCAGAACAATGTAATATGTTTGCATTCCTAATACTACATTTGCTACATTGGGTCTCTCTAGTTCCAGTAAACTTTGATAATCTTTTTGGTGTTATGTAGGTCCTATGAATGAATTTGATTTGCACCTCTTGATGGTAAGCAGCCAAAAAAGCCTTTTTGACTCTTAGCTTTTGTATTATCCATGAGTCTGACTGACAACAGTCTTTCCCATTTATTATGACTTTCTAAGATTATTCTCTCGCCCTTTTTGTGCATTTAACATTTATATAAAAAGGATGTTGAGAAAATTTTGTTTCTTAATTGTGAAAAAGCTTTGCACATGAATGAGTCCCAGTTGTAACTATATTGTTGAATTAATCTTATAGTACAACTTTTTGCTTGGTAATAGGCAAATACATTATTATTAGAGATATTAAATTCTTGTTTAATTTCTTGAAAAGTTTAATATGAATTGTTTATTTTATTAACTAATTGTGAGAAATGTACAAGTCCTAGTCTTGCCCATTCTCGAAATGGTTGCGTTATAAATTCGGCTACGAAATCAGGTTTACCTTGTATGGTATAATATTCTGAGATATTAAAATTTGATTTGCCTAGTCGACATAGGTCTTGCCAGGCTTTTATAGGTTCCCTTATGTCAGGTTATTGGTGAGTGATATATATATATATATATATATATATATCTCAACATATGATATATGTAATACTTTAATATTATTTGAAATGCTTAGACCATTGCTAAATGCAAATCCATTTTTGTCAAGATTCTGAAGCTAGACTCAGAAATCAAACCCCTCTCTTTCTGACCAAATACACATCTCAAAGTACAAAGGAGCAGACATTTGTTTAGATAAAAAGGAAGGTCACTTCAAAAGGATCTTTATCACATGGCACTCTCTGTTTGAACGCCCATATATGGAGTTTCCTGCCTAAAGAGTCAGTTCCAATCATAGACCTCCTGTAGTCAGAGAGACCGGTGTCTTAAAATAAACCGACTACCATAGGAATTTGTATACTACGTCACTTCCGGTGATGTTTAATCAGCTGGTGGAGGCTTGTGGCACTCACTGCGCATGCGCTAGAGGCCCAAACTCCTTCCAACAGCTGATAAGAATAACGTGGCACGCGCATGTTAGTGGTTACAAAATCACAATGAACAAGCGGCCTTTCATTGGATTTTGTAACCAGAAAGGGTCGCAGAATATGTACACCGGTCAACTATTACTGGTAAATACACACACCATGTACTAGTGACAATTTCCACATATTCACTGTTCATAAATATATATATGGAAACAGCTCAGTCACACAACACATAATTACTCATTATTACTTTGCATTGCATAAATGCTTAATAGATTAATTGCCCTGAGCTGCAAAGAAGATCCTGTATAATAATAAAACTTTTAAAGTATATTGAAAACGTTATGTGGAGTAGTTCTTTAAATACATACATAGATAAATCACCTTATGCCTAATATAGATACAATTTTATATGTATTCAATAAACTGCAGGTCTGTAATGATCTACAATTAATCTTATACAATAATAAACGTCACTATATATAGAATTGTGTCCTATATTGTGTGCTTTTTTTTAATATAGAGCAGCAAACATCTAGCATATTTAGATGACCTCATGACGTGTGCAGCTGCTGTTAAATCTCGGTGAGCCACCTTAGTGCTGTGTGCATACCAACAGGACTGTCATGCAGTGTCCTCAGTGTCTGCCTGCCAATGGATCTGGCACCTATCTGTGGAAATTGTCACTAGTACATGGTGTGTGTATTTACTAGTAACAGTTGACCGGTGTACATATTCTGCGACCCTTTCTGGTTACAAAATCCAATGACAGGCCGCTTGTTCATTGTGATTTTGTAACCAGTAACGTGCGTGTGCCACATTATTCTCATCAGCTGTTGGAAGGAGTTTGGGCCTCTAGCGCGAGCGCAGTGAGCGCCACAAACCTCCACCAGCTGATTATACCTCACCGGAAGTGACCGGAAATGACGAGGTATACACATTCCAACGCGGTAGTCGCTTTACTTTAGAACACCGGAAGTCTGCAGTTTGAGATACATTTCCAGGATGGGCAGGAAATATAAATGTCTATCATCTAAGTGTTAATTATTCCATACTGTAAGACAAATCCTGTTGGGACCCTCTTTCTGGATAAGATATTATTATTGGGCTTAAAGAGACAGTCAAGTCCAAAAAAAAACTTTCATGATTCAAATAGGGCATGTCATTTTAAACAACTTTCCAATTTACTTTTATCACCAATTTTGCTTTGTTCTCTTGGTATTCTTAGTTGAAAGCTAAACCTAGGAGGTTCATATGCTAATTTCTTAGACCTTGATGGCCGCCTCTAATCTAAATGCATTTTGTCACTTTTTCACCACTATAGGGCATTAGTTCATGTGTTTTATATAGAGAACATTGAGTTCATGCAAGTGATTTTACCATGGAGTGAGCACTGATTGGCTAAAATGCAAGTCTGTCCAAAAAACTGAAATAAGGGGGCAGTCTGCAGAGGCTTAGATACAAGGTAATTACAGAGGTAAAACGTGTATTATTATAACTGTGTTGGTTCTGCAAAACTGGGGAATGGGTAATTAAGGGATTGTCTATCTTTTAAAACAACAAAAATTCTGGTGTTGACTGTCCCTTTAACTCTCTTCCAAAACTGATGCAATATTTCCCCACAAATGACAATAGAGTTATCTGGAACATTGAACTCTCATATTGGTTACTGGTAATATATTAGCGGTTGTTTTATATTTTTAATGTTTTAAAGCAAAGATATTCTTAATTGCTGTAGTTTAATTGAAGCTGGTATTTAATAGGGTACTTTATAGTTGCAACGCTAATATTAAATAGACCAGTGTACAGTACTTCATATATTAAATATTCTAGCGCTAAGTAAAATTAATTTTGAGAAAAGGGTCAGGGATTAATATTTATAAATTAATTTGAGTTACTGTGATATATTTTAGAAATTTTCAAGACTCATTATCCTCAGGCATGGTACCCAATGATTGGCGTAAAGCTGATGTGGTGCCACTCTTCAAAAAGAGAAGTAGGGATGATCCAGGAAGCTATAGACCAGTTAGTCTGACATCAATAGTGGGGAAGATATTTGAAGGGATTATATTGACGAGCAAATTCGTGTAAACAAGATTGTGAGTTCTAATCAGCATGGTTTTATGACAAATAGATCATGTCAAACTAATCTAATTAGATTCTTTGAGGAAGTAAGTAAAAATATAGATAAAGCGGAATCGGTTGATATGATATACTTAGATTTTGCAAAGGCGTTTGATACAGTGCCACATGAGAGATTAATGCACAAAATTAAGGGACTGGGAATAGCTGAAAATGTTAGCTCATGGATAAATAACTGGATAAAACTTAGGGAGCAATGAGTAGTAGTAAATGGATCATACTCCGATTGGACAAAGGTAATCAGTGGAGTCCCCCAGGGAACAGTACTGGGCCCTGTTCTTTTTAATATTTTTATAAATGACTTGGAGCAAGGATTAAATAGCAACATCTCTATTTTTGCAGATGATACTAAGTTAAGTAAGGTCATTAGGTCAGAACAGGATGAACTTTCGTTACAAAAGGACCTGCAAAAATTAGAAGTATGGGCTGGGCAGGTAAATGGAAAATGAGATTTAATACGGGAAAATGCAAGGTTCTACATTTTGGAAGTAAAAATAAGCAGGCAGCATATTTTTTAAATGGGACAAGACTTAGGAGGAAAGGGATTTGGGGGTAGTAATAGATAACAAGCTAAAGATGGGTGCACAATGCAGGGCAGTGGCTTCAAAGGCTAATAAGATACTAGCATGTATTAAAAGAGGCATTGATTCAAGGGAAGAAAGCATAATTCTGTCACTATATAAAGCCCTGGTAAGACCTCACCTTGAGTATGGAGTGCAGTTCTGGGGACCGATCGCAAAAAAAGGATATTGCAGAACTAGAAAAAGTTCAGGGCCACAAAGCTTATAAGAGGATTGGAGAATTTAAACTACGAGGAGAGGCTAGCCAAACTGGGTCTGTTTTCTTTAAATAAAAAAAAGGCGCTTGAGAGGTGACATGATTACTTTACATAAATATATTGAAGGCCCATATACAGAGATGGCAGAAGCTCTGTTTATTCCAAGAAAATTGTTTGTGACAAGAGGTCACAATTTATGGTTGGAGGAAAGGAGATTTAATCTCCTGCAACGAAAATGTTTTTTCACTATTAGTTTGTATCCGATTGGTGGAGAATAATGCCCAATGAGGAGCAACCTTTTGCTTGAAATAGCAACACACCTCTCTTTTTGCATTCTGCTCTTGAAAAAGCCCGGGCGTACTCTGGGGGAAACGCGTTGAGCTTATTGGTCCATTCCAACACCGGAGGAGGTTCCCTGCTGTGTGCGGTAGGAAACTTCCCTGTCGGAAGTATGTGCCAGCTGTGGAGACCTTTGTTAACGGAATAGGACTTCATATGTTCACAACATTAATTGTGAAATGCTGAAAAGAACTTACATTTTGTAAGTAAAATATGTGCTGTTGTGCTGTTTAACTGAATAAAATCTACCTTGAATTGTGTCCTCTTGCGCTGTCCTCTTTCTTACAGTCCGTCATCGGTGAATGCCAATACCCTAGATACATTTTAAAATAGTTTGGATACATTTTTGTCTATACATAAAATTCATAGATATGATTGCTAGTATTAAATGGGTCACCTTTTAGTGGGATTATTTAAGATTAACTGGAGCTTTTTGTAAGTATTTTAGATGTGTGTAGGTTGAACTCGATGGACTTCATTCTTTTTTAAACCTCATCTACTATGTTACTATGTAAATTGCACTAGTTGTGGCTAAGTTAAAACTGTTTAATGCCATATTGGTTGGTATATGTTGAGCTGATAAAATTGGGTACAAATCTCTGGTTGATTATTTGAAGTATTATAAGACTACTTTGGGCCAAATAGTTTAATTATATTTTTCTGTAAGTTCTATTAGATTTATTGAGATTTGGTAAAATTTGTGTGGAAAACATAATTTATGTAAGAATTTACCTGATAAATTAATTTCTTTCATATTGGCAAGAGTCCATGAGCTAGTGACGTATGGGATATACAATCCTACCAGGAGGGGCAAAGTTTCCCAAACCTCAAAATGCCTATATAAATACACCCCTCACCACACCCACAATTCAGTTTAACGAATAGCCAAGAAGTGGGGTGATAAAGAAAGGAGTAAAAAGCATCAATAAAGGAATTTGGAATAATTGTGCTTTATACAAAAAAATCATACCCACCTTAAAAAAATCATACCCACAATAAAAATTTAAATGAAGTCCGCAAAACCGCCTTATCTTGATGAAGAATCAGAAAAGGAGATTCACAAGAAAGAGCAGATAGCTCAGAAACTCTTCTAGCAGAAGAGATGGCCAAAAGGAACAACACTTTCCAAGAAAGTAGTTTAATGTCAGAAGAATGCATAGGCTCAAATGGAGGAGCCTGTAACGCCTTCAAAACCAAATTAAGACTCCAAGGAGGAGAAATTGATTTAATGACGGGCTTAATACGATCTAAAGCCTGTACAAAACAGAAAATAACAGGAAGTTTAGCAATCTTTCTGGACTCTTGCCAATATGAAAGAAATTAATTTATCAGGTAAATTCTTACATAAATTGTTTTCTTTCATGTAATTGGCAAGAGTCCATGGGCTAGTGACGTATGGGATATCAATACCCAAGATGTGGAACTCCACACAAGAGTCACTAGAGAGGGAGGGATAAAAATAAATAACAGCCATTTGTCGCTGAAAAAATAATCCACAACCCAAAATAAAAGTTATTCTCATAATGAAAAGAAAAACTTAAAATATCAGCAGAAGAATCAAACTGAAACAGCTGCCTGAAGAACTTTTCTACCAAAGAACGCTTCAGAAGAAGCAAATACATCAAAATGGTAGAATTTAGTAAATGTATGCAAAGAGGACCAAGTTGCTGCTTTGCAAATCTGATCAACTGACGCTTCATTCTTAAAAGCCCACAAAGTGGAGACTGATCTAGTAGAATGAGCTGTAATTCTCTTAGGCGGGGACTGACCCGACTCCAAATAAGCTTGATGAATCAAAAGCTTTAACCAAGAAGCCAAGGAAATAGCAGAGGCCTTCTGACATTTCCTAGGACCAGAAAATATAACAAATAGACTAGAAGTCTTCCTGAAATCTTTAGTAGCTTCAACATAATATTTCAAAGCTCTCACCACATCCAAAGAATGTAAGGACCTGTTAGAATTCACAACTTTAGGTAAAAATTTAAATGAAGTCCGCAAAACCGCCTTATCTTGATGAAAAATCAGAAAAGGAGATTCACAAGAAAGAGCAGATAGCTCAGAAACTCTTCAAGCAGAAGATATGGCCAAAAGGAACAACACTTTCCAAGAAAGTAGTTTAATGTCCAAAGAATGCATAGGCTCAAACGGAGGAGCCTGTAACGCCTTCAAAACCAAATTAAGACTCCGAGGAGAAATTGATTTAATGACGGGCTTAATACGAACTAAAGCCTGTACAAAACAAGAGAATATTAGGAAGTTTAGCAATCTTTCTGTGAAATAAAGCTGAAAGAGCAGAGATTTGTCCCTTCAAGGAACTTGCAGACAAACCCTTATCCAAACCATCCTGAAGAAACTGTATAATTCTAGGAATTCTAAAAGAATGCCAAGATAATTTATCAAGAGAACACCATGAAATGTAGGTCTTCCAAACTCGATAATAAATCTTTCTAGAGACAGATTTACGAGCTTGTAACATAGTATTAATCACTGAGTCAGAGAAACCTCTATGACTTAGTACTAAGCGTTCAATTTCCATACTGTCAAATTTAATTATTTGAGATCCTGATGGAAAAACGGACCTTGAGACAGTGGGTCCGGCCTTAACGGAAGTGGCCAAGGTTGGCAACTGGACATCCGAACAAGATCCACATATCAAAACCTGTGTGTCAGCCGCTCTGGAATCAATCCGGGATGTAACCCAACTGCTAGCGTGAATTGAAAAGCACACGCTAGCACACTGAGAAATATCCAGGACGTGACCCACTCAGGAAGCAGATTAGAAGAAAACAAAAATGAATATTGTTCCAGAATGCAGGAAAGCCACAAAGGATAAAACGTCCCTTTAAGTAGTAAAAAGAACAAAAAGGAAATGCTCTTACTTGAAGCTTCTGAAATAGGTCCTCTTTAACAGGCTTGTAAAACAAAGGAAAAGTTCTCTTTTGCAGCTTGTAAAAGTAAATGTCCCTTTTAAGCAGGTGTATAACAAACAGAAAGGCAAAGTTCTCTTTTGCAGCTTGTAAAAGTAAAATGTCCCTTTAAGCAGGTTTATAACAAACAGAAAGGCAAAGTTCTCTTGTGCAGCTTGTAAAAGTAAAATGTCCCTTTAAGCAGGTTTATAACAAACAGAAAGGCAAAGTTCTCTTTTGCAGCTTGTAAAAGTAGAATGTCCCTTTAAGCAGGTTTTGTTTATCAAAGATAAGGTTTAAAGGTAAAGGCAAAAGCAAGGTCAGGCAGGCAGAAGTCGGCATCCAAATATCAGCAAAAGGTATAGGCAAAAGACAAGGTCAGGCAAGCAGAAGTCGGCATCCAAGTATCAGCAAAAGGGTAAAAGCTACAGGCAAGGTCAGGCAGGCAAAAATCGGTACACAAAAGATCAGAAAGATACGATACTCACAATCCAAAGGGTAGCAAACAAACGGGCCCAAATTCAGATCTCCCGCCGTTGTTTAAAGGGCAGGAGCGTAATCGTCATCAGAGGGGTGTGTTGAGAAAGCGTCATGTTGCTAAGCAACATGACGTCAGACACACAGAGAAGTTCCGGGAGCCGCAGCGACACGGCGATGAACGGATGCAAACATGACAGCACCCCCCTCCTCAAGGACCCCTCCGAGGGACAGGACCAGGTCTATCAGGATGAGTCTTGTGGAAGGTCTTGACCAAAACAGGAGCATTTACTTGATGAGCAGGTTCCCAGGAACGTTCCGTGACTGGATAACCCTTCCAATGAATGAGATAATACAATTTCTTGCCCCGCAACTTGGAATCTAGAATATGGCTGATTTCAAACTCAGGATGACCATGCACCAATAACGGTGGAGGTTTAGAAAAAGGCTTAGAATACCTGTTAATCATCACAGGTTTTAAAAGAGAAACATGGAATACCGGATGGACTTTGAGAGACTTGGGTAAAGCTACCCGATAAGCAGTGGAACACACCTGACCCAGTATTCGGAAAGGACCCACATATCGTGGTCCCAATTTGTTAGAAGGTTGTTTCAGGCGAAGAAATCGAGAGGAAATCCAAACTTTATCACCAGGGCGATATTTGGGAGCCTTCTTCCGTCGAAGATCTGAAAAGAACTTGTAATGTCTAGAAGTTACAGAAAGAATACGATGTATCTTCTGCCAATGTCGAGTTAATCTTCGGGCTGTAAGATCAGAAGCAGGATTCACTGTGGAGGAAGTATGCAAAGGGAATGTCCTAGGCTGATATCCGTAAGCTGCATGAAAAGGAGAAGTCTGAAGGGAGGAATTGTACCGGGCATTATGAGCCAATTCAGCCAAAGGAAGGTAAGAAGTCCAGTTAGAGTGATAATGATCCACATAATGTCTAAGATATGTTTCAAGACACTGGTTTACTCTTTCAGTCTGACCATTCGATTGTGGGTGGTGAGAAGTAGAGAGAGATATAGTAGTACCAAAATGTTTACAAAGTGACCTCCAAAATCGTGAAACGAATTGTACCCCTCTATCTGACACAATATCTAGAGGAAATCCATGGATTCTTACAATATGTAGAATAAAAAGTTCAGAGAGTCTTTTGGCAGATGGTAATCCTGGCAAGGGTACAAAATGAGCCGTCTTAGTGAACCTGTCGACCACCACCCAGATAGTATTGTTCCCAGTGGACAAGGGAAGATCAGTAATAAAGTCCATGGATACATGAGTCCAAGGCTGGTGAGGTATAGGCAATGGTTGGAGTAATCCTGAAGGAAGTTGGCGTGGAGTTTTGTTCATGGCACATTGTGTGCATACTGAGACGTAATCCTTCACATCTTGAGAGAGTGTAGGCCACCAGACATGTTGTTTGAGGTTTCGAGTGGTAATACTGATGCCAGGATGTCCAGAAAGGGGACTATCATGAGCCCAAAATAAAATCTTGGAACGAAGGCGTTCAGGAACAAAGAGTAAACCATCGGGAGGTTTACAGGACAAAGGAAGATGCTTTTGAGCGGACTGTAATTCTTGTAACCAAGAAGTTGTTAACTGGGCAATGACTTCATGAGGTTGAAGAATGGTACCAGACTCAGGAACTGGGGTATCTTGAAATTGTCTGGAAAGTGCGTCTGCTTTAATATTTTTTGAACCAGGTATGTAAGACAAATTATAGTGAAACCGAGAGAAGAATAATGACCAGCGTGCTTGCCTGGAATTTAATCGTTTGGCTGTTTGGAGATACAGAAGGTTCTTATGATCAGTAAGTATAGTAAATGGCAAAGAAGTACCTTCCAGCCAATGTCTCCATTCATCCAATGCCATTTTGATGGCAAGCAACTCTTTATTCCCTACGTCATAGTTAAATTCGGAAGGAGTGAATTTTTTAGAGAAAAAAGCAACAGGATGAATCCTTCCAGTCTCTGGTATTCGTTGAGACAGAACAGCTCCAGCAGCAACAGAGGAAGCATCTACCTCCAGAATAAATTGAAACTCAGGATTTGGATGACGAAGGATAGGAGCTGAGGAAAAAGCTTCTTTGAGAGATTCAAAAGCTTCTATAGCCTCAGACGGCCATACTTTACAGTTTTGTCCTTTTCTAGTGAGAGAAGTAAGAGGAGAAGTAATAGTAGCAAAATTCTTGATGAACTTTCTGTAATAATTGGCGAAGCCTAGGAAACGTTGTAAAGCCTTCAAAGAATCAGGTCTAGGCCAATCCAATATGGCAGAAAGTTTAGTAGGGTCCATTTCGAATCCAGATGCCGATATTACATAACCCAGAAAGGGTATGGATTTTTGATGGAAGGAACATTTCTCCAGTTTAGCAAACAGATGGAATTCTCTTAGACGTTGAAGTACTTTCTTGACGTGATGCACATGATCTTGATGGTTCTGAGAAAAAATTAAGATGTCGTCCAGGTATATGATAACAAAAATATTCAAAAAATCACGAAAGATCTCGTTTACAAAATGCTGGAAAACCGCCGGAGCATTGCATAGCCCGAAGGGCATGACCAAATATTCATAATGCCCAAATCGAGTGTTAAAGGCAGTCTTCCACTCATCTCCTTCGCGTATACGGATCAAGTTGTATGCACCACGTAGGTCGAGTTTGGTGAAAATGGTGGCTCCCTGAAGATAAGTAAAAAGTTCAGGAATAAGGGGCAGAGGATAACTGTTCTTGATGGTAATCTGATTCAATCCACGATAATCAATACAGGGTCTTAATCCGCCATCCTTTTTTCCCACAAAAAAGAAACCAGCCCCTACGGGGGAAGAAGAGGGTCGAATAAATCCTCTAGCCAGATTGTCTTTTATATATTCTTCCAGAGCCATGTTTTCTGGTTTAGAAAGTGGATATGTCTTGCCACGAGGATAGGCAGCCCCAGGAAGGAGATCAATGGGACAATCAAAAGGGCGATGAGGAGGAAGACGTTCAGCTTCTTTTTTGGAGAAAACATCCACAAAGTCATGGTAATGCATAGGTAAGGATTCCGGAGTTTCAACTGTGAGAGCAATAGTGAGTGGTAACTTAGTAATCTTTTGAAGACATTTAGTCTGGCATGTAGATCCCCAGGAAATGAGTTCACCGAAAGTCCAAGAAAAAATGGGATTGTGAATCTGGAGCCAGGGTAATCCCAGGATAATGGGAAATTGTGGAGTGGGAATGACATCGAAACAAATTGTCTCGGAATGAAGTATTCCTACGGTGAAGAGTAAGGGTTGAGTAGAAAACTGAATGTATCCAGAACCCAAAGGATCTCCACTGACCGTAGAGACTGAAATGGAATACTCCTTCTTTAGTAAGGGTATAGAATGAGTAGAAACAAATGTAGAGTCAATGAACACACCTCCAGCACCAGAATCAATTAGAGCTTGGGTATAGATCTTCTTATGTCCAATTAGAAGAGTTACTGGAACAAAGAGTTTCTTGTATAGGGAATAACCACTATTTTGGCTTAACTCAGTTCCCTGGACTAGAGTTAAGCCCTGGCTTTTACTGGCCTAGTAGGACAATCCCTTAATAAATGCCCTTTAAGGCCACAGTACAGACATAAGCCAAGAGTCCGTCTTCTCAAGCGTTCAGTCTCAGTTAATTTTATACTTCCTACTTCCATGGGTTCAGCCTGATCAGTAGTAGGAGAGGCTGGAGTGACTGGATTAGAAAAACGAGGAGCCAAACGAAAAGGAGTTCGAGTTGAAGTCCTCTGTGTTCTATCCTTTTCTTGTTGGCGTTCACGAAACCTGGCGTCGAGACTGATACAGAGATTTATTAAGGCTTCTAAGGACTCTGGAAGTTCACGATACACCAATTCATCCTTGAGACGCTCAGAAAGTCCTTTACGGAAAGCGGCTCTGAGTGCTCCCTGATTCCAAGTGGTTTCAGAGGCAAGGGTGCGGAACTCAATAGCATATTGAGAGACTGGTTGATTTCCTTGACGTAAATCCAGGAGAGTAGCTTCAGCAGCGGATGACCTTCCAGGTTTATCGAATACATTTGAGAATGTAGATAAAAATGTATCAACATCCAACAGTATAGGATCATTCTTTTCTAACAAAGGTGATACCCAAGCCAAGGCTTTTCCTTTCATTAAGGAAATAAGAAATGTGATTCTAGAAGAGGCAGTAGCAAAGAGAGTAGGGCTATTTCGGAAATGAAGACGGCATTGATTCAGAAAGCCTCTACATTCTTCAGGATTCCCATCATATTTATCCGGAAGAGGTATCCTGGGACTTAGTTGTACCTGAGACTGATTGTTAGGAATCGGAGGAGGTAATGCCTCAATCGGATTTGGATTGGGATTAGGATTGGGAGGTGCTGTAGCAACCAAATTTTGTAATAGAGCAGTAATTTGATCAAGTTTAGTGTCCAGAGACTGCAAGTGAGTGGCATGAGAACCCAAGAGCTGTCCCTGGTGAGCCACGGCCATAGATAATTCAGTGGGGTCCATTTTAGTGGCCCGTTTGTAATGTCAGCCGCTCTGGAATCAATCCGGGATGTAACCCAACTGCTAGCGTGAATTGAAAAGCACACGCTAGCACACTGAGAAATATCCAGGACGTGACCCACTCAGGAAGCAGATTAGAAGAAAACAAAAATGAATATTGTTCCAGAATGCAGGAAAGCCACAAAGGATAAAACGTCCCTTTAAGTAGTAAAAAGAACAAAAAGGAAATGCTCTTACTTGAAGCTTCTGAAATAGGTCCTCTTTAACAGGCTTGTAAAACAAAGGAAAAGTTCTCTTTTGCAGCTTGTAAAAGTAAATGTCCCTTTTAAGCAGGTGTATAACAAACAGAAAGGCAAAGTTCTCTTTTGCAGCTTGTAAAAGTAAAATGTCCCTTTAAGCAGGTTTATAACAAACAGAAAGGCAAAGTTCTCTTGTGCAGCTTGTAAAAGTAAAATGTCCCTTTAAGCAGGTTTATAACAAACAGAAAGGCAAAGTTCTCTTTTGCAGCTTGTAAAAGTAGAATGTCCCTTTAAGCAGGTTTTGTTTATCAAAGATAAGGTTTAAAGGTAAAGGCAAAAGCAAGGTCAGGCAGGCAGAAGTCGGCATCCAAATATCAGCAAAAGGTATAGGCAAAAGACAAGGTCAGGCAAGCAGAAGTCGGCATCCAAGTATCAGCAAAAGGGTAAAAGCTACAGGCAAGGTCAGGCAGGCAGAAATCGGTACACAAAAGATCAGAAAGATACGATACTCACAATCCAAAGGGTAGCAAACAAACGGGCCCAGATTCAGATCTCCCGCCGTTGTTTAAAGGGCAGGAGCGTAATCGTCATCAGAGGGGTGTGTTGAGAAAGCGTCATGTTGCTAAGCAACATGACGTCAGACACACAGAGAAGTTCCGGGAGCCGCGGCGACACGGCGATGAACGGATGCAAACATGACACTGTGTGGCCATGCTTGAGCCACCAGCAACACAAACGATTGTTCCATGATGATTTTGGATATCACTCTTGGAAGAAGAATTAGAGGCGGGAAAATGTAAGCAGGATGATAACACCAAGGAAGTGTCAGCGCATCCACTGCTTCCGCCTGAACATCCCTGGACCTGAACAGGTATCTGGGAAGTTTCTTGTTTAGATGAGAGGCCATAAGATCTATCTCTGGAAGACCCCACATCTGAACAATCTGAGAAAACACATCTGGATGGAGAGACCACTCCCCTGTATGTAAAGTCTGACGGCTGAGATAATCCGCCTCCCAATTGTCTACACCTGGGATATGCACCGCAGAGATTAGACAGGAGCTGGATTCCGCCCAAGCAAGTATCCGAGATACTTCTTTCATAGCTTGGGGACTATGAGTCCCACCCTGATGATTGACATATGTCCCAGTTGTGATATTGTCTGTCTGAAAGCAAATGAATGGTTCTCTCTTCAACAGAGGCCAAAACTGAAGAGCTCTGAGAATTGCACAGAGTTCTAAAATATTGATTGGTAATCTCGCCTCTTGAGATTTCCAAACCCCTTGTGCTGTCAGAGATCCCCAAACAGCTCCCCAATCTGAAAGACTTGCGTCTGTAGTGATCACAGTCCAGGTTGGCTGAACAAAGGAAGCCCCTTGAACTAAACGCTGTTGATTTAACCACCACGTCAGAGTGTTGAACATTGGGATTTAAGGATATTAACTGTGATATCTTTGTATAATCCCTGCACCATTGATTCAGCATACAAAGCTGGAGAGGTCTCATGTGAAAACGAGCAAAAGGAAATGCGTCCGATGCTGCAGTCATGAGGCCTTAAACTTCCATGCACATAGCCACTGAAGGGAATGACCGAAACTGAAGGTGCCGACAAGCGGCAACCAATTTCAAACGTCTCTTGTCTGTTAGAGACAGTCATGGACACTGAATCTATCTGGAAACCTAAAAAGGTGACCCTTGTCTGAGGAATCAAGAAACTTTTTGGTTAATTGATCCTCCAACCATGTTTTTGAAGAAACAACACCAGTTGATTTGTGTGAGATTCTGCAGAACGTTAAGACTGAGCTAGTACCAAGTTATCGTCCAAATAAGGAAACACTGCAATACCCTGCTCTCTGATTACAGATTCTTGGAGCGGTTGCTAGGCCAAATGGAAGAGCAACAAATTGGTAATGCTTATCTAGAAAAGAGAATCTCAGGAACTGATAATGTTCTGGATGAATCGTAATATGAAGGTATGCATCCTGCAAGTCTATTGTCGACATATAATGTCCTGCTGAACAAAAGGCAGAATAGTCCTTTATAGTTACCATCTTGAAAGTTGGTACTCTTACATAATGATTCAACATTTTCAGATCCAGAAATGGTCTGAATGAATTTTCCTTCTTTAGGACAATGAATAGATTTGAATATAATCCCTGACCTTGTTCCTGAAAAGGAACCGGCATGATTACCCCTGAAGACTCCAGGTATGAAAACACACTTCAGGAAAGCCTGAGCTTTTACTGTATTTGCTGGGATACGTGAGAGAAAAAATCTTCTCACAGGAGGTCTTACTCTGAATCCTATTCGATACCCTTGACAGACAATGCTCTGAATCCATTGATTTTGGACAGAATTTATCCAAAAATCCTTGAAAAACCTTAATCTGCCCCCTACCAGCTGAGCTGGAATGAGGGCCGCACCTTCATGCGGACTTAGGGGCTGACTTTGGTTTTTAAAAAGGCTTGGATTTATTCCAATTTGAGGAAGGCTTCCAATTGGAAACAGATTCCTAGGGGGAAGGATTAGATTTTTGTTCCTTATTTTGAAGAAAGGAACGAAAACGCTTAGAAGACTTAGATTTACTCTTAGGTTTTTTTATCCTGAGGCAGAAAAATCCCTTTTCCTCCAGTAACAGTTGAAATAATAGAATCCAACTGAGAACCAAATAAATTATTACCTTGGAAAGAAAGAGATAATAATCTAGACTTAGATGTCATATCAGCATTCCAAGATTTAAGCCATCAAGCTCTTCTAGCTAAAATAGCTAAAGACATGGATCTAACATCACAAATAAAATGATTAGCATGTTGCAGTAAGCGAACAATGCTAGATATGTCAGAATCCAATTCTTGTTGCTCTAAATTCTCCAACCAACAATTTGATGCAGCCGCAACATCAACCAAAGAAATTGCAGGCCTGAGAAGATGACCTGAATATAAATAGGCTTTCCTTAAATAGGGTTCAAGTTTCCTATCTAAAGGATCTTTAAAAGAAGTACTATCTTCCATAGGAATAGTGGTATGTTTAGCAAGAGTAGAAATAGCCCCATCAACTTTGGGGATCTTTTCCCAAAACTCTATAGAAATTGCTGGTAAAGGATACAATTTTTTAAACCTTGAAGAAGGAATAAAAGGAGTACCTGGCTTATTCCATTCCTTAGAAATCATATCAGAAATAGCATCAGGAATAGGAAAAACCTCTGGAGTAACCACAGGAAGTTTAAAAACAGCATTTAAACGTTTACTAGTCTTAATGTCAAGAGGACTAGCTTCCTTAATATCCAAAGCAATTGCTTCTTTTAACAAAGAACAAATATACTCTATTTTAAACAAATAACAGAATTTACGCTTACCTGATAAATTTCTTTCTCCTACGGTGTCCGGTCCACGGCTTCATCCTTACTTGTCGGATAGTCTCTTCCCTTACATGAAATGGCAAAGAGAGCACACAGCAAAGCTGTCCATATAGCCCCCCCTCTGGCTCCGCCCCCCAGTCATTCGACCGACGGTTAGGAGAAAAAGGAGAAACTATAGGGTGCCGTGCTGACTGTAGTGTTCAGAAATAAAAAATTTGAAACCTGACTAAAAAGCCAGGGCGGGCCGTGGACCGGACACACCGTAGGAGAAAGAAATTTATCAGGTAAGCATAAATTCTGTTTTCTCCTACATTGGTGTGTCCGGTCCACGACTTCATCCTTACTTGTGGGAACCAATACCAAAGCTTTTAGGACACGGATGAAGGGAGGGAACAAGTCAGGTTACCTAAACGGAAGGCACCACGGCTTGCAAAACCTTTCTCCCAAAAACAGCCTCCGAAGAAGCATAAGTATCGAATTTGTAAAATTTGGCAAAAGTATGCAGAGAAGACCAAGTCGCTGCCTTACATATCTGATCAACAGAAGCCTCGTTCTTGAAGGCCCATGTGGAAGCCACAGCTCTGGTGGAGTGAGCTGTAATTCGTTCAGGAGGCTGCCGTCCGGCAGTCTCATAAGCCAATCGGATGATGCTTTTCAGCCAAAAGGAAAGAGAGGTAGCAGTAGCTTTCTGACCTCTCCTCTTACCAGAATAGACGACAAACAAGGAAGATGTCTGTCTGAAATCTTTTTTTTTTGCTTCTAAATAGAATTTTAAAGCACGGACCACATCTAGGTTGTGTAACAAACGTTCCTTCTTTGACACTGGATTCGGACACAGAGAAGGAACAACTATTTCCTGGTTAATATTTCTGTTGGAAACCACTTTTGGAAGAAAACCAGGCTTAGTACGTAAAACTACCTTATCTGTATGGAATATCAGATAGGGAGAAGAACACTGCAAAGCAGACAATTCAGAAACTCTTCTAGCAGAAGAAATAGCAACTAAAAATAAAACTTTCCAAGATAACAACTTAATATCTATGGAATGTAAAGGTTCAAACGGAACCCCTTGAAGAACAAAGAACTAAGTTTAGACTCCAAGGAGGAGTCATGGGTCTGTATACAGGCTTGATTCTGACTAGGGCCTGTACAAACGCCTGTACATCTGGCACTGACGCCAGACGTCTGTGCAACAAAACAGATAGAGCAGATATCTGTCCCTTTAGAGAACTTGCGGACAGACCTTTTTCCAAGCCCTCTTGGAGAAAGGAAAGTATCCTAGGAATTTTGATTTTACTCCAAGAGAATCCTTTGGATTCGCACCAACAGATATACTTTTTCCATATTTTATGGTAAATCTTCCTAGTCACAGGTTTTCTGGCTTGAACCAGAGTATCTATAACTGAATCTGAAAACCCACGCTTAGATAGAATCAAGCGTTCAATCTCCAGGCAGTCAGTTGCAGAGAGACTAGATTTGGATGTTCGAACGGACCTTGTACTAGAAGATCCTGTCTCAAAGGTAGCTTCCATGGTGGAGCCGATGACATATACACCAGGTCTGCATACCACGTCTTGCGTGGCCAAGCAGGAGCTATCAGAATTACCGAGGCCTTCTCCTGTTTGATCCTGGCTACAAGCCTGGGGAGGAGAGGAAACGGTGGAAACACATAAGCCAGATTGAACGACCAAGGCGCCACCAACGCATCCACTAGTACCGCCTTGGGATCCCTGGATCTGGACCCGTATCGAGGAACCTTGAAGTTCTGATGAGATGCCATCAGATCCATATCTGGAGTGCCCCATAGTTGAGTTAACTGGGCAAAGACCTCCGGGTGGAGTTCCCACTCCCCCGGATGGAAAGTCTGACGACTCAAATAATCCGCCTCCCAGTTGTCTACACCTGGGATGTGGATTGCAGATAGATGGCAGGAGTGATCCTCCGCCCAATTGATGATCTTGGAAACCTCTCTCATCGCTAGGGAACTCTTTGTTCCCCCCTGATGATTGATGTACGCTACAGTCGTCATGTTGTCCGACTGAAATCGTATGAACTTGGCCCTTGCAAGATGAGGCCAAGCCTGAAGCGCATTGAATATCGCTCTCAGTTCCAAAATGTTTATCGGGAGAAGAGACTCTTCCCGAGACCATAGACCCTGAGCTTTCAGGGAGTTCCAGACCGCACCCCAGCCTAGAAGACTGGCATCGGTCGTCACAATGACCCACTCTGGTCTGCGGAAACTCATTCCCTGAGACAGGTGATCCTGAGTCAACCACCAGAGGAGAGAGTCTCTGGTGACCTGGTCTACTTGAATCTGGGGAGACAAGTCTGCATAATCCCCATTCCACTGTTTGAGCATGCACAGTTGCAATGGTCTTAGATGAATTCGAGCAAAAGGAACCACGTCCATTGCTGCAACCATTAATCCTATTACCTCCATGCATTGTGCTATGGAAGGATGAGGAATAGCGTGAAGAACTTGACAAGCGTTTAGAAGCTTTAACTTTCTGACCTCTGTCAGAAAAATCTTCATTTCTACAGAATCTATTATTGTTCCCAGAAAGGGAACCCTTGTGGACGGGGACAGGGAACTTTTTTCTATGTTCACCTTCCACCCGTGAGATCTGAGAAAAGCTAAGACAATGTCTGTATAAGCCTTTGCTTTGGAAAGAGACAACGCTTGAATCAGGATGTCGTCTAGGTACGGTGCCACTGCAATGCCCCTCGGTCTTAGAACCGCTAGAAGGGACCCTAGCACCTTTGTGAAAATTCTGGGAGCAATGGCTAGACCGAATGGAAGAGCCACGAACTGGTAGTGTTTGTCCAAAAAGGCGAACCTTAGGAACTGGTGATGATCTTTTTGGATAGGAATATGTAGGTACGCATCCTTTAAATCCACGGTAGTCATATATTGACCCTCGTGGATTGTTGGTAAAATCGTCCGAATGGTTTCCATCTTGAATGATGGAACTCTGAGGAATTTGTTTAGAATTTTTAAATCCAGAATTGGCCTGAAAGTTCCCTCTTTTTTTTGGAACTACAAACAGGTTTGAGTAAAACCCCAGACCTTGTTCCACTATTGGAACTGGGTGTATCACTCCCATCTTTAGTAGGTCTCCTACGCAATGTAAGAATGCCTGTCTTTTTATCTGGTCTGAAGATAAGCAAGACATGTGGAACCTTCCCCTTGGAGGAAGTTCCTTGAACTCTAGAAGATACCCCTGAGAGACTATTTCTAGTGCCCAGGGGTCCGGAACATCTCTTGCCCAGGCCTGAGCAAAGAGAGAAAGTCTGCCCCCTACTAGATCCGGTCCCGGATCGGGGGCTACCCCTTCATGCTGTCTTGGAAGCAGCAGCAGGCTTCTTGGCCTGTTTACCCTTGTTCCAGCCTTGCAATGGTTTCCATGCTGGCTTGGGCTGGGAAGCGTTACCCTCTTGTCTAGGGGTTGCAGAGTTAGAATTCGGTCCGTTCCTGAAATTGCGAAAGGAACGAAAATTAGATTTGTTCTTAGCCTTGAAAGGCCTATCCCTGTGGGAGGGCATGGCCCTTTCCCCCAGTGATGTCTGAAATAATCTCCTTCAATTCTGGCCCGAAAAGGGTCTTTCCTTTGAAGGGGATATTAAGCAATTTTGTCTTGGACGACACATCCGCCGACCAAGATTTTAGCCAAAGCGCCCTGCGCGCCACTATTGCAAAAACTGAATTTTTCGCCGCTAATTTTGCCAATTGAAAAGCGGCATCTAAAATAAAGGAATTAGCCAACTTTAGTGCGTGAATTCTGTCCATGACTTCATCATATGAAGTCTCCTTTTGGAGCGAATTTTCTAGTTCTTCGAACCAAAAAGACGCCGCCGTGGTGACCGGAATAATGCACGAAATAGGCTGTAGAAGGAAACCTTGCTGAACAAATATCTATTTAAGCAATCCTTCTAATTTTTTATCCATAGGATCTTTGAAAGCACAACTGTCCTCAATAGGAATAGTTGTGCGCTTAGCTAGCATTGAAACTGCTCCTTAGGAACCGTTTGCCATGCGTCCTTTCTTGGGTCAATAATGGGGAACATTTTCTTAAATATAGGAGGGGGAGCAAAAGGTACACCTGGCTTCTCCCACTCCTTGGAAACTATCTCCGCCACCCTTTTGGGTATCGGAAATGCATCAGCGTGCACTGGGACCTCTAAGAATTTGTCCATTTTGCATAGCTTCTCTGGAATCACCAGAGTGTCACAATCATCAAGCGTAGCTAGCACCTCCTTAAGCAGTGCGCGGAGATGATCTAGCCTAAATTTAAATGCTACGACATCGTGTTCTGCCTGCTGAGAAATTTTTCCTGAGTCAGAAATTTCTCCCTCAGACAGTCCCTCCTTCACTGCTAACTCAGATTGATGTGAAGGTACAATAGTATCGTCAGCGCCAACTTGCTCATCCTCTGTATTTAAAACTGAGCAATCACTCTTTCTTTGCAATGCTGGCAGTTTGGATAAGAGATTTGCAATAGAGTTATCCACTACTGTCGTTAGTTGCTGCATAGTAACAAGCATAGGCGCGCTAGATGTACTAGGAGTCGCCTGCGCGGGCAAAACTGGTGTTGACACAGAAGGGGAAGATGAAGAGCTATCCCCACTCCCTTCATTTGAGGAATCATCTTGTGTAACCTTATTAAATGTGACAGTACTGTCCTTACTTTGTTTGGACGCCATGGCACAATTGTTACATACATTTAAAGGAGGAACCACCTTGGCAACCATACACACAGAACATATGATATCTGAAGGTACAGACATGTTAGGCATAACTAGGCAGGCTGTTAGCAATAAAAACGATTTTACACAAAAACCGTTACTGTCTCTTTAAATAATAAACTGAGCACACTTTATTTCTGAAAGTTCAAAAAACCATGAAGGAAATATCCGATCTTTATGAAATTTACACCCCAGAGTCTTAATGCTTTAAAAGTATTGCATACCAAATTTCACCGAAAATTAACGGTTTAAACCACACTACAGTCCCAGCCACAGACTTTGCTGCGGCTTTTACCTCTCCTTAGGGGTGATTGATCACAGAAATAAGCCTTCCGAAGTCCGTTTTTTAGCTACAGGACCCTCTCACATGAAGCTGCATGCACTGCCTCTGCCAGTAACTGCGCAACTAAGGCGCGAAAATGAGGCCTCCTCCCTCTGTATACCAGAGTGAAGGGGCCTTTCTGACTAGTTTAGTCGTCTTTATTCAATGCCAGGTTTAGTAAAAAACGTTCCCAAAGTGTTATATGCACCTAAACACTGTAACTGAAATAAATATATGATATAATCCAATCGATTAGTGTCACCAGTATAGAGCCCATTTATAAGCCTGTAATCTGTTACTGAGTCTAAGAAAATGGCTTACCGATCCCATAAGGGAAAACTGACAGTCTTCTAGCATTATTTGGTCTTGTTAGAAAATAGACTGGTCATACCTGAGGCAGAAAAGTCTGCAAACTGTTCCCCCCAACTGAAGTTCTCTGGTTTCAACAGTCCTGCGTGGGAACAGCAATGGATTTTAGTTACTGGTGCTAAAATCATACTCCTCTTTTAACAGAAATCTTCTTCACTTTCTGTTGTAGAGTAAATAGTACAAACCGGCACTATTTTAAAATAACAAACTCTTGATAGAAGAATAAAAAACTACAACTAACACCACATACTCTTTACCATCCCTGTGGAGATGCTAATTGTTCAGAGCGGCAAAGAGAATGACTGGGGGGCGGAGCCAGAGGGGGGGCTATATGGACAGCTTTGCTGTGTGCTCTCTTTGCCATTTCCTGTAAGGGAAGAGAATATCCCACAAGTAAGGATGAAGCCGTGGACCGGACACACCAATGTAGGAGAAAAGAAGATTTGTCAGAGTCAATATCTGAGGAGGGATCTTCTGAATCAGATAGATCCTCATCAAAGGAGGATAAATCCTTATGTTGTCAGTCATTTGAAAGTTCATCAACTTTATGAGAAGTTTTAAAAGACCTTTTACGTTAATTAGAAGGCGGAAATGCAGACAAAGCCTTCTGAATAGAATCAGTAAATTCTTTAAAATTCATAGGTATATCATGTACATTAGAAGTTGAAGGAACTACAACTGGCAATGCACTATTACTGATGGATACATTCTCTGCATGTAAAAATGTATCATGACAACTATTACAAATGACATTAGGAGATATAATTTCCACACAATCTTACAACAAATGCACTTAGCTTTGGTAGAACCAATGTCAGGCAGCAAAGTTCCAACAGCTACTTCTGAGGCAGGATCAGATTGAGACATCTTGCAAAATGTAAAAGAAAAAACAACATATAAAGCAAAATGATAAATTTCCTTATATGACAGTTTCAGGAATGGGAAAAACGTAAGAAACTTTATTTGGCCCCAACAATATCCGGAAATGACACACTTGTGTCACTAAGGACACAACCGTGTGTAAGGCTTCCGCGTCAACTACGATGCTGGAAATGAAGAAGTTGCGTCAACGGACGTACTTTTTGCGCCAAAAAAATTCTCGTGCCAAGAATGACGCAATAAAGTCTAGCATTTGGCGCACCCGCGGGCCTAATGCCGCCCGCAATTTGTAAGAAAAAAAGTAGTCAATTTGAAAAAAAGACTAAACCCCAGGTAAGAAAAAAATATTTATTAATATGTTTATTTCCCAAATATGAAACGGACAGTCTGCACAAGGGAATACAGGTAGCCCTCAGTTCACGCCAGGGTTATTTTCCAGAAGGAATGGTTGTAAATGGAAACCGTTGTAAATTGAAACCCAGTTTATAATATAAGTCAATGGGAAGTGAGGGAGTTAGGTTCCAGGCCCCTCTCAAAATTGACATAAGTAACACCTAATACATTATTTTTAAAGCTTTGAAATGAAGACTTTAAATGGTAAACAGCATTATAAACCAAATAAAATAAATTGTATCATCATCAAACTAAGTTTAATGAACAAAAACATTTGCTAAACCGCACCTAATAAAATAACACAAACACAGACTGTATCATCATCAATCTAAGTTTAATGAACAAAAACAAAATAATCACACAACAGACTGTATCATCATCAAACTAAGTTTAATGAACAAAAAAATTTTTTTTACTGTTGCATTTTTCTGCAGCTAAGGGAAGTGGCTGCTAGATCTTGTTCCTTTAAAAACGGATCCATTGCTCAGGTCTGGTTATACACTGATTAGCCTGCCTGTGTTTAATCACACAACAGACTGTATCATCATCAAACTAAGTTTAATGAACAAAAACGTTTTTTACTTGCCTTTTTCTGCAAACAGTTCTCTGCATTGAGTCTGCAGCTAAGGGAAGTGGCTGCTAGATCTTGTTCCTTTGAAAGCTGATCCATTGATCATGTCTGGCTTGCTTTTCTTTGCATGTGTTTGCTGCAACACAAGCGGACAGCTCCACCTACTGGCTATTTTAATGTATGCATGTGCTAATGCTTTCAATAGCAGTCAATGCTTTTCAATAGCAAAAAAAGGGCGTTATTCTGAAACGGCGCAAATTGAACAGTCGTAAACCGAGGGCCACCTGTACATGAACCTGACTCATGGCAAATATAAGTACAATACATATATTTAGAACTTTACAAAAATGCATAACGTGCCAGACCATAGCTGGGTGTCTTAAGTAATAAAAAACATACTTACCAAAAAAGATACCCATCCACACATAGCAGATAGCCAAACCAGTACTGAAACAGTTATCAGTAGAGGTAATGGTAAATTGAGAGTATATCGTCGATCTGAAAAGGGAGGCAGGAGATGAATCTCTACGACCGATAACCGAGAACTTATGAAATAGACCCCCGTTAGGAAAATTATTGCATTCAATAGGTGATACTCTCTTCACGTCCCTTTGACATTCGCTGTACTCCGAGAGGAATCGGGCTTCAAAAAAGCAGAGAAGCGCATGTCAACGTAGAAATCTTAGCACAAACTTACTTCACCACCTCCATAGGAGGCAAAGTTTGTAAAACTGAATTGTGGGTGGGGTGAGGGGTATATTTATAGGCATTTTGAGGAAACTTTGCCCCCGCTGGTAGGATTGTATATCCCATACATCACTAGCTCATGGACTCTTGCCAATTACATGAAAGAAATAGTTGGTTATATTGTTAACTAAGCATTGCTAAGTTAGTAGTCCATATTTTTGCATTGGACTAAGTGTTGCGCTTTAAATACAAATTGTTTTGGTAAACTTCATGTGGAATACTTGTTAAGTGATTCATTTTGAGTTAAGGTTAATTTACAGAAATATTTAATCCATTCATGGGATAATAGAAAATATCTAGTGAATAGTAATTAATCTAAATAACATAATTTATGTAAGAACTTACCTGATAAATTCATTTCTTTCATATTGGCAAGAGTCCATGAGCTAGTGACATATGGGATACAATCCTACCAGGAGGGGCAAAGTTTCCCAAACCTCAAAATGCCTATAAATACACCCCTCACCACACCCACAATTCAGTTTAACGAATAGCCAAGCAGTGGGGTGATAAAGAAAGGAGTAGAAAGCATCAACAAAGGAAATTTGGAAATAATTGTGCTTTATACAAAAAAAATCATTACCACCATAAAAAGGGTGGGCCTCATTGACTCTTGCCAATATGAAAGAAATGAATTTATCAGGTAAGTTCTTACATAAATTATGTTTTCTTTCATGTAATTGGCAAGAGTCCATGAGCTAGTGACATAAGGGATATCAATACCCAAGATGTGGAGTCTTCCACTCAAGAGTCACTAGAGAGGGAGGGAATAAAATAAAAACAGCCATATACCGCTGAAAAAATTAATCCACAATCCCAAAAAATAAGTTTATTTTCATTTTTGAAAGAAAAAAACTTAAATCAAAAGCAGAAGAATCAAACTGAAACAGCTGCCTGAAGAACTTTTCTACCAAAAACTGCTTCCGAAGAAGCAAATACATAAAAACGGTAGAATTTAGTAAATGTATGCAAAGAGGACCAAGTCGCTGCTTTGCAAATCCAATCAACTGAAGCTTCATTCTTAAAAGCCCACGAAGTGGAGACTGAACTAGTAGAATGAGCTATAATTCTCTGAGGCGGGGCTTGACCCGACTCCAAATAAGCTTGAAGAATCAAAAGCTTTAACCAAGAAGCCAAGGAAATAGCAGAGGCCTTCTGACCTTTCCTAGGACCAGAAAATATAACAAATAGACTAGAAGTCTTCCTGAAATCTTAAGTAGTTTCAACATAATATTTCAAAGCTCTCACCACATCCAAAGAATGTAAGGATCTTTCCAAAGGATTCTTAGGATTAGGACACAAGGAAGGGACAACAATTTCTCTACTAATGTTGTTAGAATTCACAACCTTAAGGAAAAATTCAAATGAAGTCCGCAAAACTGCCTTATCCTGATGAAAAGTCAGAAAAGGAGATTCACAAGAAAGAGCAGATAGCTCAGAAACTCTTCTAGCAGAAGAGATAGCCAAAAGGAACAACACTTTCCAAGAAAGTAGTTTAATGTATAAAGAATGCATAGGCTCAAATGGAGGAGCCTGTAAAGCCTTCAGAACCAAATTAAGACTCCAGGGAGGAGAAATTGATTTAATGACAGGCTTAATACGAACTAAAGCCTGTACAAAACAGTGTATATCAGGAAGTATAACAATCTTTCTGTGAAATAACAAAAAGAGCAGAGATTTATCCTTTCAAGGAACTTGCAGACAAACCCTTATCCAAACCATCCTGAAAAAACTGTAAAAATTCTAGGAATTCTAAAAGAATGCCGGGAGAATTCATGAGAAGAACACCATGAAATGTAAGTCTTTCAAACTCTATAATAAATCTTCCTAGAGACTGATTTACGAGCTTGTAACATAGTATCAATCACTGAGTAAGAGAAACCTCTATGACTTAGTACTAAGCATTCAATTTCCATACCTTCAAATGTAATGATTTGAGATCCTGATGGAAAAATGGACCTCGAGATGGTAGGTCTGGCCGTAACGGAAGTGGCCAAGGCGGGCAACTGGACATCCAGATCTGCATACCAAACCCTGTGTGGCCATGCTGGCACTACCAGCAACACAAATGATTGTTCCATGATAAATTTGGAAAACACTCATGGAAGGAGAACTAAAGGCGGAAAGATATAAGCAGGATGATAACACCAAGGAAGTGTCAGCGCATCCACTACTTCCGCCTGAACATCCCTGGACCTGGACAGGTATCTGGGAAGTTTCTTGTTTAGATGAGAGGCCATGAGATCTACCTCTGGAGGACCCCACATCTGAACAATCTGAAAAAAAACATCTGGATGGAGAAACCACTCCCCTGGATGTAAAGTCTAGCGGTTGAGATAATCCGCTTCCCAATTGTCTACACCTGGGATATGCACCGCAGAGATTAGACAGGAGCTGGATTCCGCCCAAACAAGTATTCGAGATACTTCTTTCATAGCTTGGGGACTGTGAGTCCCACCCTGATGATTGACATATGCCACTGTTGTGATAATGTCTGTCTGAAAACAAATGAACGGTTCTCTCTTTAACAGAGGCCAAAACTGAAGAGCTCTGAGAATTGCACGGAGTTCTAAAATATGTATTGGAAATCTCGCCTCTTGAAATTTCCAAACCCCTTGTGCTGTCAGAGATCCTCAAACAGCTCCCCAACCTGAAAAACTTGCATCTGTTGTGATCACAGTCCAGGTTGGCCAAACAAAAGAAGCCCCTTGAACTAAATGATGGTGATCTATCCACCATGTCAGAGAGTGTCGTACATTGGGATTTAAGGATATTAAATTGAGATATCTTTGTATAATCCCTGCACCATTGATTCAACATACATAACAATTCAAAATTTTCAGATCCATAACTGGTCTGAATACATTTTCCTTCTTTGGGACAATGAATAGATTTGAATAAAACCCCAAACCTTGTTCCAGAAGAGAAACTGGCATGATTACCCCTGAAGACTCCAGGTCTGAAACACAGTTCAGGAAAGCCTGAGCTTTTACTGGATTTTACGGGGATACGTGAGAGAAAAAATCTTCTCACAGGAGAGGTCTTACTCTGAATCCTATTCGATACCCTTGAGAGACAATGCTCTGAATCCATTGATTTTGAACAGATTTTATCCAAATATCCTTGAAAAACCTTAATCTGCCCCCTACCAGCTGAGCTGGAATGAGGGCCGCACCTTAATGCGGACTTAGGGGCTGACTTTGGTTTCCTAAAAGGCTTGGATTTTTTCCAATTTGAGGAAGGTTTCCAATTGGAGGCAGATTCCTTGGGGGGAGGATAGAGTTTTCATTCCCTATTCTGACAAAAGGAACGAAAACGGTTAGAAGCCTTAGATTTACCCTTAGGTTTTTTATTCTGAGGCAGAAAAACTCATTTTCCCCCGGTAACAGTTGAAATAGTAGAATCCAACTGAGAACGAAATAAATGTATTACCTTGGAAAGAAAGAGATAGTAATCTAGATTTAGATGTCATATCAGCATTCCAAGATTTAAGCCACAAAGCTCTTCTAGCTAATATAGCTAAAGACATGGATCTAACATCACAAATAAAATGATTAGCATGTTGCAGTAAGCAAATAATGCTAGATACGTCAGAATCCAATTCTTGTTGCGCTAAATTCTCCAACCAGAAAGTTGATGCAGCCGCAACATCAGCCAAAGAAATTGCAGGTCTGAGAAGATGACCTGAATATAAATAGGCCTTCCTTAGATAAGATTCAAGCTTCCTATCTAAAGGATCCTTAAAGGAAGTACTATCTACCATAGGAATAGTAGAAAGTTTAGCAAGAGTAAAAATAGCCCCATCAATTTTGGGGATCTTTTCCCAAAACTCTATAAATTTTGCTGGCAAAGGATACAATATTTTAAACCTTAAAAAAATGAATAAAAGAAGTACCTGGCTTATTCCATTCCTTAGAATCATATCAGAAATAGGAAAAAAACTCCTGGAGAAACCACAGGAGGTTTAAAAACAGCATTTAAACGTTTATTAGACTGAATGTCAAGAGGACTGGTTACCTCAATATCCAAAGTAATTAACACTTCTTAATAAAGAACGCATATACTCAATTTTAAATAAATAAGTAGATTTGTCAGTGTCAATGTCTGAGGAGGATCTTCTGAATCAGATAGATCCTCATCAGAAGAGGATAAATTATCATATTGTTGGTCATTTGAAATTTCATCAACTAAATGAGAAGTTTTAAAAGACCTATTACATTTATTTGAAGGTGGAAATGCAGACAAAGCCTTCAGAATAGAATCAGAAACAAATTCTTTAAAAATTTACAGGTATATCATGCACATTAGAAGTTGAAGAAACTGCAACTGGCAATGTACTATTACTGATGGATACACTATCTGCATGTAAAAGTTTATCAAAACAACTATTACAAATGACATTCGGCGACATAATTTCTACAACTTTACAACAAATACACTTAGCTTTTGTAGAACCGATGTCAAGCAGCAATGTTCCAGCAGAAGCTTCTAAGGCAGGGTCAAAGTGAGACATCTTGCAAAATGTAAGAGAAAAAACAACATATAAAGCAAAATTATCTATTTCCTTATATGACAGTTTCAGGAATGGGAAAAATGCAAATAGCATAGCCCTCTGATAGAGAAAAAAATCAAGAGGCAAACATCAATGGGGTATTGAAATAATGAAAAAGTTTGGCGCCAAAAAATGACGCACAATGTAACTAAACTTTTTTGGCGCCAAAAAAATAACCGGAAATTACACACTTGCGTCACTAATGACGCAACCGTGTGAAAGGTCTCGGTGTCAAGTATGACGCAGGAAATGACGAACTTGTGTCATAGACATACCTTTTCGCGCCAAAAAATGATGCAATAAAGTTTAGCATTTGTCGCACCATCGGGCCTAATACCGCCCGCAATTTGTAAGAAGTAGTCAATTGAAAAAAAGACTAAACCCTAGGTAAGAAATAAATTTCATTTTTATGTTTAAATATTTTTTATTGTCATTATTTTGAAACTTTGAAAACAATTACAGACATACCTTCCCCTCCATGTAATTCCCTCTACATGAAGGTTAGGAAGAAAACATTCAGTATAACATCATTTATATAGCAAACAATATAGCTAATGTGGTAAGGTTTACAGTGCTCTACTCATTCCCAATGAAATTTGAATGTCCTTTTGGTTTCTGGAATGAAAGATAGGTGGTAATATTCATAGGTCATCTTTTTCACATGATGATTTGAGTATCTTCCGTGGTGTTAGGGACCCTCTCTCAAGGGGTAGAGCAAATATCTAATTTAACTTCCATATTCACCTATTGTTGAGTTACGATAGCAATTTCACAGTATCTGATGTCACCTGAATTAACTCTACATAAATTAACTTTAAAGAGGTATATCCTCCTTAGGAGGTAAAATTATATAAATAGGATATAAAGAAGAGAGAAAAAAAAAGAAAAAAAAAAAAAGGGGAAGGGGGATGGGGGGGGGGGGAGGGGAGTGACGACACAACCTGATGTGATTATTAGGGAGTGATTGTGCAGTAGGTAAAATCACTCGTTATTTTTGTGTTTCACTTTTTTATTTATTTAGCTATCCAGTAATACCATATCGCTAGGAAAGTTTCTCTATTGTCTAGGGTGTGAGATGCCAGCTCATACATAGTATATGTATATTGGATTTTATTATAAATTTCCGTCCAGGTTGGGCTGCCTGTCTTCCAATATCTGGCTATGCATGTCCTTGTGATTGTACACAATATCCTAATAAATGTGTTGATATGTTTATTAAGTGTACTAATATTTATGTGTAGAAGGGCCTGTTGGATGGTAAGATCTATACTTTCATTCAGTATGTGACTAAGGAAGGAGGATAGCTGTTGCCATATCCCTGTAATTTCTTTGCAGTCCCACCACATATGTTTGTATGTTCCTGTCTCCCCACACCCTCTGTAACATAAGGGACTTCCCTGTGTGTGCATATGAGCCGTTCTAGTGGGTGTTAGATACCATCGGTGTATAGTCTTGATTATGTTCTCCTTAAGATCTACACTTATAAGTCCCTTCTCAGCCTTTAGAAATATCTTTTCCCATTCTTTAGTTTCTTTAGAAATGTGGAGATCCCTTTCCCAAGCTATCATAGTAGGGGTTTTGATTTTATTCTGTGATATTTGAATATTGGTATAGAGGATAGTAATAGTATGTTTATCTCGTTCTTGCGATTTACAAAGAAGTTCTAGTGGCGCGGTGTACCTTTCTCTTGGATGTTTCAGATATATCTGGGTGGCTGAATGAATCTGTAGGTATAAATACCATCTCAATTTCAAGGGGGATAATTTTTCTTGAAGTTGGTTAAATGTGAGTGTAGTTCCTCCCTCTATAAAATCTGCTACTCTATAGAGACCCTTATTTTCCCATTTCTGCAGTTGGTCCCAGAGTTCTCTGGGCAAAATATATTTTATCGGGATGTATAAGGAATATTGTGGAATAAGATTGTATTTGGTTTTTGCTTTCTTCCAGGTAGTTATTGTGGTATTTGTAGTGTAGGGTCTATATGATTCTTGTTTGGATTGTGCTTTCTCAGGATCCCAAATAATGGTATCCGTTTCCCCCCAACCACCCAGCGTTGTTTCTAGAGTAGGCCAGATAATTTCTTTATTTCTTTTTAGTAATAGACTATCTTGTGCTAATCTGGCGGCGTGGTAATATTCCATTAAATTGGGGACCCCAATACCTCCCAGAGTCCTGTGTCTAGTCAGGATAGATTTAGCAATCCTGTTCGTTTTGTCTCCTCATATAGATTAGTATCTCTTTTTGCAATGAGTCTATATCTGTTTTGACAATTTGGATAGGGAGTGTTCTAAAGAGATACAAGATCCTTGGCAAGATAGTCATCTTAACTGCGGCCACTCTGCCTAGCCATGAAAATCTATAGGTTTTCCACTTTGATAAATCTTTTTTAATTTGTTTGAACAATGGGATATAATTTACTTTGTATAGATGTGTAGGGCAGGAAGGGAGGTGAACTCCAAGGTATTTTAATGAATGTTTCATCCATTTGAAGTTGAAATTAGTTTCTAATAGCGTCTGAATCATTTGTGGTAGTGCAATGGGTTTTCTGTGTTTATTTTGAATCCCGATATGGTAGAGAAGGTTGCTAGTGTTTGGTAAAGGTTGGGTAATGATACTAAGGGGTTAGTCACAGTCAATAAAATATCGTCCGCAAACAAAGCCAATTTATGTTCCACTTTAGCTAACTTAACTCCCGAGATGTCTACTTGAGAGCGGATTTTGGCGGCCAGAGGTTCAATGCAAAGGGCGAAGAGTAATGGAGACAAAGGACAACCTTGTCTAGTCCCATTACGAATTGGGAAGGGTTGTGATTTGTATCCTGCAGATGAAACCTGAGCTCCCGGCATGGAATAGATAACTTTTAATGCCTTAATGAATGCCCCCTCAAACCCCATTTTATGCATCACTACAAACATATAATTCCAGTCAATTCTATCAAACGCCTTCTCCGCGTCTAATGATAAGAGCAGAGAAGGCGTCTGTGTTTCATTTAAGGTCTGAATTAAGTTGGTGACTTTGCGGATATTGTCTGGAGCTTCCCTACCTTTGACAAAGCCCACCTGATCTGGGTGGACTAGGTGTGGTATAATATGTTTTAATCTGTTTGCCAATATCTTTGTAAATATTTTAAGATCTTGGTTAATCAGGGATATTGGGCGATAATTTTGGCATTTCTTGTGATCTCTCCCTGGTTTGGGAATTACAACTATTTTTGCTGCCAGGAGCTCAGGTGGGATGGCCCCCCCTTCCATGAGATGATTACATAGTTTGACAAGGTGTGGAATCAGTGTTATTTTGAACAATTTATAATAGTCGCCTGGGAAGCCATCTGGGCCCGCCGCTTTTCCCGATTTGAGGTCTTTGATAGCCCCTAGTACTTCTACTGTGGATATGGGGGAATTCAGGGATTCTAACTGTTCCTTAGATATAGTCTGTAATAGGTCGTGGTTGAAGAAGGATGAGGTAAGTTTTTCAGTGTCTTTGTTGTGTAGGACTTTTTCCCCATCATATAGGGCACCGTAATATGTTGCGAAGGTGTCTACAATTTCTTGTGGGTGTGAGGTTACTGTGTTATGAGGTGTTTCAATCGCAGAGATTACTGAGGCTCTACAACGTTCTCGGATTTTATGTGCCATGAATCTGTCAGGCTTATTAGCAAATATAAAATATTGTGATTGTTGGCGTTGTATTGTTCTGGTGGCTTGTGAATGAAGCAGTGTAGCTAATGCTGTTTTTTTTAGGTGGAGAGCATTTGCATTGGCTTTTGTCTTATTGGACTTATGTCGTTTTTCCAATTCCTCAATTTCTGAGTAGAACTGTTCTAGTTGTTGTCTATATTTTCTAATCTGCTGCGCTTTTTCCTTAATAAGTATCCCCCTTAGGACTGCTTTATGAGCCGCCCACATGATCCCTGGATTAGTTGCAGTATCTATATTTATATGCCAGTATTCAGTTAGTAATCTCAGTACTTTGTCATGTGTTTGGGGGTCTCTAACATATGATTTGTCAAAGGTCCAAGTTTTACTTCTGTTTGGGTCACACAAACCCTCTACCTGAAGAGTGAGGATCGAGTGGTCCGACCATACGCAAGTGTGTATCTGGGATTTGTGTAATAAAGGTTGTAATATCTGACTTACATAAATGTAATCTAATCTGATGTAGGATTTATGTGCAGCGGAGTAAAATGTAGTGTCGTTGGTCGAGCCATATAGTGTTGTCCAAGTTTCTATGAGGGAATGAGGTAGTAGGTGTTCCTGGATTGATTTGACAATGCGATTATGTCTGTTTTGTTTGTTGGTTAGGGGTCTGGATTCGGTCGGGTTAATGGGTCTCATGGTGATGTTAAAATCTCCTGCTATAAATATTTTGGTGTGGGACCATTGTGTTAGTAAGTTTGAAATTTGTTGGAAGAAGCTGTGCTGATTCTCATTTGGAGCATAAACATTGCATAGGGTAATTTCGGTATCTGAAATTCTACCTTTCACTATTATGTACCTCCCTTCAGTATCTGCGATAGTGTCTTCCTGTTTGAAATTGAGTGAAGAATGAATGAGGATGGATGTGCCCCGCTTTTTAGATGTGGTGGTTGAGTGAAAATGGGTATTAAAATTTTTTGCCCAATACTTTGGGATATTATCTTTAAGTAGATGGGTCTCCTGGAGAAATAGAATGTTGGCATGTAAAGAGGTGTACTGTGTCATCGCCATCCGTCTTTTTATATTAGTATTTAGTCCCCTAACATTATGGGATATTAGTTTTATTTTGGGGATCATGTCAGTGTGTTTGTTTTGGGTTGGTGTAGTGAGATTTTTATTACCTGAGGATCTTCGGGTTGTAAACCTGACATTTCCGGTTGTAGTCGATCTGAAATGTAATTGATAGGAAGTGTTGTGTCGTCACTGGGGATGGGAGGGAAGCTAGGAAAGAAAAACAATGTTAATAACATAGCAAACAGTGCTGTGGAATCCTCAACAGAAGGGTTCCTAGGAGTAAAACTATTATGCATTCTAAGAGTAAACATAAACTAGTATGATACTAATTTGTCCTGGGGGAAATTAAATTTCCATAACAACTGATAACTTTTCTAGTGGTGAAACTTAACAGGAGTCTCTGAGTGACAAGTGGGAAAGGTCCAAAGATTTGTAGTTGCAGATGCTTTCAAGGTGAACGAAGGCTATCTCTGGATATTTTTCTCTCAGTCCATCTTTCCGACTCTCAGGCTCCTAAAGTAGTATAGTTTGAGTTCCTGTATCCATGCCACAAACAGGATACCATCTAGGAGATTTTCCCCCTTGTTTCCTTTATTTTTTGTTTTTTATAATTGATATTCTGCCATTTTAGAGAATCTGGGTGTTTGTCTTGGGCTTTGTTTTTCTCTTGATTTGGTGTTGTGCTTGGGATACTGGGTGTCTCCAGTGATAGGATGTTGCAGATCTCAGGAATATCCTCAGGGTCTTTTAGTGTGACTGTTTTGGAGTCTTTAATAATGTGTAGGGCAAACGGGAACCCCCATCTATATGGTATCTGGTGTTTTCTGAGCATTGTGGTAAGAGGGCGCAGGGATCCCCTTCTTTGCAGTGTTCTGACACTGAGGTCTTGGTAAAATTGTATGATGTTGCCCTGGTGTTTATAAGTTGGGTTTTTCCTTGCGGCTTGTAGGATTTTTTCTTTGTCTGGGAAGAAAGTTAGTTTAATTATTATGTCTCTTGGGGGCAGGCCTGGTTTGGGTTTGGCTTTTAGTGCCCTGTGTGCTCTTTCTAAGTGGAAAACATAGTCAGCTGGGGAATTTGTGATTTCGGTGAAGAGTTGGGCAAGATAGCGTGGGAGTTCTGTGGGGCCCACCTCCTCAGGAACTCCTTTAAGTCGAATGTTATTCCTCCTACTCCTGTTCTCCAGATCTTCCATTTTATCCTGGAATTCCTCCAATAATTGTTGTTGTGAGGACATGGTTTGGGACATTTCGTCCATTTGTTCCACCATGGAGTCTTTTTGATCTTCAAGTGTTTCAATTCTATTGCCCATCTCTTGTAGGTCAGATTTGATTTCGGATAGGCTGCTGGTCACAGATGAGTGAATAGTGTCAATTTTCTCCCATAGCCTGTCAAAATTCTCTGCAATGTCCTGTTTAGATACTAAATTTCTGAGGTCAGCTTTTGTCAAAGGACTTTTGTCTTGTGGTGATTGTTGATGGTCAGCGTCCAGCTCCTCCTCTGCTTCTGTGTCTGTCAAGTGTTTAGCTGTCTGAGATGGTTTGAAGAATGTGGACACAGCTGTTGTTTTGGTTGTTTTGTCTCCCTTTGTGAGTCTTTTAGTGGACATCTTGACGTATCACAGATATAGCCAAGAGAGTGGTATTGTTTACTGCTAGGGATGAATCTGCTATCTTCTGGAGTAGCTGTTTTTTGCCAGATCAAAAGCCTTGCAGTGTATGTACTTGTATTTTGATTGTGGAAACCCAGATTCAGTTTTAATTGTTTGTCTCGAGGAGGCAGATCATTTAGGATAACAAGAGGTAAGTTTATCAATCTTTAAAACATGGTATGACTCATATCAGTGTTATGTTTATTATTTTAGATCTCCTTCGGTTCCCCCATTAGAAATTTTCCTTTCTTAGGATGTAGTTTACATTTTATTCCTCTTGTTCTCCTATGTTATATTATCCCAGGAGTATATCAGGAGGTAGTTTAAGTGTAGTCGGACTCTGGGGAGTGCTGAGAAGTATGTGTTTCAGCGCCCGATGTGTCTGCTGTAGGTTACTTTTCTCAGTTGTAGGGTGACTTCAAGGTTAGTTGTAGAATATTATGAATTAGTGATCTCCCTCTCCTCAGGGTATTTATCCTCACAGGATGATCTCGGGAAAAGGTTCAAGGGGTATGACCTGCCACCACTTTGGGCTGGCAGGAAAGGGGGGAGGAGAGGAAGGTGACAGGAGGTCCTCCTATAGTACTGCCGCTATGCTATAGCTGATTGTTGGGGGGAGCTTTTAAGTGTCCACTTAATGATAGGAGCAGACGTTAGAATGTGGATAAGGAGTGGATAAGGTGTTTCTAATGTGCTTGTAGAACGTTACTTTGAGGATTCTTTTGTAGTGGCAGTTGAATGTATGCCTCTGTCTTGTGGTTAGAGTGTTAAGGTGTATAAAGTCACTGCAGAGGTTAGTGAGTAAGGATTTGGGGATTCCCCCTTCACTAGCCGGAACCTATATTGTAATATATCCCGGTTATCAACTGGGGTCCAGATCACCTGGGCTACGCAAATATCAGCCTGCAATGCAGTAGGGTAGTCTGTCTATATTATATAACACACTGTTGTTTGGGAATCAGTTAGATTGTGGATCACCTGCAGCGTTTGTTTTCTTTTTACAGTATAGGTCAAACCGCCACAGCAGCACACAGACTTTCCCTCTCCCAACTCTAATTATTAATCTCTTTTGTTTGTCAGATAGTACGATGTTACTTTATAGGAGTTTGTTCAAGAATTGATTGCTGCTGTTATTCAAAGGCAATATAGTATGATGCAGTGATCAGATTGGTCTTAAGGTTATCGTAGCGATCAGATCCTGTGTTATAATTTGTACCTTGCGCTTATAATGTTCCCACACTCTTGCTCTTACTCAGTGTCAGAAGGATATTTATATTATGTGTGTACCGGGAGTTTCTCAGTCTCTAAGAGAGCAGCTGAGCTCTGTGTTTTTACTTTCTATGTCTCTTGTTGGAGCCAGCTCTCTCCGTCTCTTCCGGGTATGCTACCGTGACGTCACAGAGCAATGGCGCTGTTTCGCGCTCTTTTGTCCCGTATCGCCAGCAGTGACTACTGTTAGGGTATTTATCCCTCAGTGATCTTCCGACTCACCGGTACTTTCAGGCGGTCCCCTCTTCTGTAGTCGGCAGGAGTCGGACTGTCTGCTTGAACTCCGGGTTCCGCTGCTGCAGATGAGCGGTTACAGTTTCGTCTGTGCTAGTTCTCCAAATAAGTAAAACAGAGTATATAGTCCCCAATCCTTTAGTGCCACCGTAGACCCAGTGTCTCAGTTTAGATAGCCAGCATCAGTAAATCAACTATAGTCCACTTTTTAATGTAAAATTATCAAAAGTATGCAGGAGCTCATTCACTCCACGTCTGTACTCCTCTCAGGCTAGCTCCGCCTCCATAAATTTCATTTTTAAAAGATGTTTATATTCCCCAAATATGAAACTGACAGTCTGCAGAAGGAAATACATGAACCTGACTCATGGCAAATATAAGTACAATACACATATTTAGAACTTTATATAAATGCATAAAGTGCCAAACCATAGCTGAGGTACCTTAAGTAATAAAAAACATACTTGCCAAAAGACACCCATCCACATATAGCAGATAGCCAAACCAGTACAGAAACAGTTATCAGTAGAGGTAATGGTAATTTGAGAGTATATCGTCGATCTGAAAAGGGAGGTAGGAGATGAATCTCTATGACCGATAACAGAGAACCCATGAAATAGACCCCCGTTAGGGAAATCATCGTATTCAATAAGTGATACTCCCTTCACGTCCCTCTGACATTCGCTGTACTATGAGAGAAATCGGGCTTCAACAATGCTGAGAAGCACATATCAACGTAGAAATCTTAGCACAAACTTACTTCACCACCTCCATAGGAGGCAAAGTTTGTAAAACTGAATTGTGGGTGTGGTGAGGGGTGTATTTATAGGCATTTTGAGGTTTGGGAAACTTTGCCCCTCCTGGTAGGATTTTATCCCATATGTCACTAGCTCATGGACTCTTGCCAATTACATGAAAGAAATCTCTATAGCCTGCTTTATATTTTAATATTGTATTGATAAATTGATAGATATAACTAGTCATAGGTGATATTCAGTAAATACATGAATATAATCAACATGTATATAAAGATTAACTGATCAGAATTTAGGAATATTTTATACTCAGATTAAATATAATTTTTTTTAATAATATTGTTGTCAAATTTATAGATATCTCAATAGTGATAATTTGGGGTACACTTCAGAGATTCAACATCTTACTGTAGTGTATTGGCAAAATTCTGCTATATTAATTGTAGATATCGCTGACGATAATTTTATACAGCTATTATTAATATTCAAAATTACAAAACGTAACACGGTGGCAATTGCTGCTGATAAATACACCAACATTACTGGAGGAGACTCCTGAGACATATCAACACTTATAACGGGCATCTTTTTATATATTATAGGTAAGTTTTTAATTTTTATATGGGCTAAGGCAGCTAATGAAAATGGGGAAGCTATTTCTTGCTCAATCTCTAAGTCTGTATAATAATTTCCTTTAGTCAGCCAGTCGATCACGTATTTTGCTAAGGCTGCTTTGTTATATACTGTATTTCAAAATTTAGTACATTTATTCCCCCAATGTCCCTAGGCATTTGAAGCTTTTCAAGACTTAATACTGATCTTTTCCCCTGCCAAAAAAAATTGGGTTAGGTTTTTGTTTAATACAGATATGTCTGATTTATGCAGGGGGACAGGTATAGTTTGCATCAGATAAAATATTTTAGGAAATAAAATCATTTTAACTAGATTAACTTTGCCCATTAATTATAATGGTAATTTGAGCCATCTTTCTAGGTTTGCTATCACATAATTCAATTTTTCCTTATAATTGAATTCATAACAGAGTTTTGGTTAGATGGATACCTTAATTCCTAGATATTTGAGATAGGTTTTTATTTCTCAAAAAGGATGGTTTATTTTAGAATGTTTCCTAGATAACCAGAGTATTTCAGATTTCAGTATATTTATTTTAAATTCAGAAAAAGGAGCCAAAATTTGTAATTAGGTCTAAGACTATTGGTATATATTTGTCTGCTCTATTCATACATAATAAGAGATCATCTGCATATAGAGATATCAATATTTTCCTGCCCAGAATCTTGATTCCTTCAATGCTAGCTCTTAATATAATTGGTAAAAATACTATTGCCAAATCGAATAAGAGTGGTGACAGGGGTCATCCCTGTCTTGTCCCAATGTATAGCGTAACTGAATTTGAAAGTGATGAATTGACTATCAAGGAGGAGGTTGGAATATTATAACATGACTTTATTAAGTACAGAATTTTGCCCTTAAAGCCAACTTTATGAAGAGTTGTGAATAAATGGTCATAGGTTATAGAATCAAAAGCCTTTTGGGCATCTAAAGACAGAATGATATGGTCAACTAACTTTAGGTCTTTGTCTAGGGAGTTCTTGGACATTTAAGAAGGATAGTAAAACAAAAAATTTCTGTAAATTTGATATAGATGATCTACCCTTTATGAAACCGGATTGATCCCTATGGATAATACCATTCATTACATTTTGCATCCTATTGGCTATAATAGATGTCAGGGTTTTGTAATCGATGTTCAATAAGGCTATTGGTCTGTAAGCAGCCATATCTTCTGGATTTTTATCTGGTTTTAAGATAAGGGACGTATATGATTGTAAAAATAATTCAGATGGTTTGTTTCCTTTAATCAAGTAGTTATTATTTAAGTTAAGTAATGTTGGGCCTATATAGTCTATTAAGATTTTGTAAAATTCATAAGGTAGATTATCAGGTCCTGCAGCTTGTTGGATGATTTTTTTAATTACTGATTCTACCTCTTCTGTTGATATGGGTGCTTCCATCATTTCCAGTTGGTCTTGAGAGATATGTGAAATTTCGAGACTATCCCAGAAGGATTTGTTTATTTTTTATCTTTGTTCGTTTTACTGTTAACTTTTTGATAATACTTCAGGAATTCCTGAGGGATTTTCTCAGTGATGGATATTGTCTTCCCTCCCACTTTGATTGTGGATATATGATTGTTATATTTTTTATTTTTAACAAGATTAGCCAAAAAAATTCTGGATTTATTACCAAATCTGTAGAAGAAACTTTTGGCTATTTCATTCTTCTGTGTTTGTTCTAATAAAAATGTATCTCTTTCTTTTTTTGTATAATTGTATCTATTCCAATTAGTCAGGTTCCTTCCCATTAAGTACCTATTGTATGGGTTAGTTAGTTGTTTGGCTAATTGATCTGCCCTGTGTTTCATCTTTTTCTTAATTGTTATGATATATGCTATTATATCCCCCCCCCCCGATTACAGCTTTAAATGCTTCCCAAAAAGTTTCAATCTTCTCTAGGTAGTCAATATTGAAATTATAGAATTCATCCTATTTATTTTAAAAAAAATTGCTGGAAATTATTATTATTAACTAGATAGTTCGGAAATCTTAATCCAGTATTTTTTTGTTGTCTTTCTAGTTGTGAGTTCTTTTGTTATTGGCGAATGATCAGAAATGTGTGAGTTCCTTAATTTCTACTCTCTTTACGAGATTTGTAAGATGTTTTAAGGGGAAGATCTTTCATTCATACCTACAGCAGTATCATTAAGTACACACATAAAGCGAGAAACAAATGAGGCACATACTTCAGTATTTCTCAATAAAATATATTTGTGCTTTTTTTTATTAAGGTTACAGCTAAGTCATAATTTTAAACAACTTATCTGGTTAACCCAATCCCCATTTTGTTTACATCGATTTGTGCTATAATATGCAGAAAAGACTTTCTTCAACAATTCCATTCAGTATGTTTAAAATGCTCTACAATTTACAATACATAAATAATTATAAACCAGGAGATTGGCTACTGTCATGCAGTCTGCTTGTTATAGCTACAGCATAAAAGCACTGTTATTGGGGGAAAATGCAACAGGATTGGTTGGTGCAGAAGATTTCTTAACATTTAGAAAATTCACCAATTTAGCTTCCTGAATAAAATATACATCCATGAGACATATCCCTGTGGTGTTTTTTTTACTTTTCTTTTCATGATGAGATAATTAACCCTTTTTGCCATAGAAAGCTGTAACATTATGCTACCAAGGCGTTGTAAGGGTATCATGCAGCTAAGACGTTCTAAGCTGGGCTAATAAACTTTGCCGCAGCATTAACAGGACGGAGGTTGTGGTATCCACCATACCAGGTAACAAGGTTTCTGCATCATTTGAAGGATACAACAGACTGTAGATACCCTCATTTCTATACTCTATAAACTAAACAATATGGAAGACATTACAGTGTTGTTTACAACTACCTATACATGAGTAAGGGTTTAGCACAACTGACCATTTCCAAATTACATCACAATACTTTTGTTTATTACAGAATACTTGAGAAGGTTACAAGAAAACTAGAAGGAATTTTATCATCATTAACAGTCTCCAGGTAAGTTCAGGAAATCTATGTGAAAACATGCACAAAGATTTCCTCATATGCAATCCCAGATTTGATAGATATCTTTATTTATAAATATATTTTCCATACAGGAATTCAGCACAGCAATAGCCCCAAATAAATTGTTTGGGGTATTTAACAGTAGAAATTTCTTTAAGAAAGCCTTAACACATCTGTAGCCTTTCACATAACAAGTAACACTAAAGAGCTTTTTTGAGGTTTGTCATTACCACACCAGTCTCAATAGGGGGAGGGGGGGGTGACACAGTCAAATGTGGAATATTTTGAATTAAGACCCATGAATCACTGGGACATCAAACTTATTATCAAATAGCATACATATGTAACTTAACAGATGGACAAAATATTGAGCCAGAAAAAAACTTTTGGAAGCTGTGGCTAATCCCATGGCCCCTAGTATGGGACCCAGAAACAACATTTTGCAATGTAGGGTCAGGTCCCCTGGCTGCTAATATAGGAGCCAGAAGCAACATTTTGGAAACTGTGGATGGTCCCCTGGCTTCTAGATTTGTCAAGACCTGGGAAAGGACATATAAAAATCTTTAAAGGTTAAGCTAAACCTCTAAAGTATATTTTGAGTACAAGTGGCCCATGGGAGAGAAGCTTGGTGGGTGATATGGGAAACTATCACTGTTCTATTGGTGCATAGGGACATTCTCCAAAAGCATGATAGTTTCATTTATTTTTTTTACTTTTTTTTATGAAAAAGGAACAGCTTTTTTAAAAAATAAAAAAATATACTCTTAGAAAAAAAAAAAAAAAAAGAACTAATGTCCCTTAAAAGTATTAAGGTCTGGAAATCTGCGTTTATTAATTTTCCAAGGAAAGGTATCAAATATTAAGGAAAAAATGGTGGCAAAAAAAAGGTCAGTCCTGAGCATAATTACTTAGCCCCCCAATTACTAGAGGTTTGTTCCCAATCTCAGCTAATTCAGTCTTGGAAAACTTGGGACATAACAATGGAACCTTTTTGTATCTGCGCCATAAATACAAATATAGAAGTGGAATGATACTAGATTGTTAGTCAGGTGAGACTGGTGCTTTAATACAAATCACACACAGTATTTTATTATTCTACCATAAGCCATTTGCTTTCAGTCCTGCCACAATTTTTGTAACAGACATTTTTATTAAATACAAAGCTATCATTTTAGAACCAGACAGGCAGCAATTGGATACAGAATATAATGGTAACAATAGGATAAATCAAGATCATAATTTATTTAAGTAGTAAACGCAAAAAAAAAAGGCAAAAATAATCATCTCTACTATACCTTTAAATAAGACAAGATTTGCATAAAAATAAACAGACTGTGTCTCGACAAACACTTTACAAAAATATATTCCACCTTAAAGGTCACTTAAATTGGGTGGATAGGCGAACAGAGGATCTATGCCAGGCACCATCCACCCCAACAGCTGATAAAACAAAAACAACTTTATAAAAAAACCAGCAAGAAAACACAAGAGGTGGTTTCTTTGATCTGCATGTTTGAACTTTGCACTAAATTGCAATTAACCCCTATTCAAAGCAAGAACGTCCATCGACCTGTTGCTAAGATTGGCTTTGAAAGGGAACACTTAAAAAAACAAAAACAAAAAGATGCAATTCTAAAAGGCTAAAATCAAATGTTTAGATCATCAGTTTTGCTGAACATACAGAGTCATTGCTAGTGTCCAGCCAGAATTCCTACATTGTAATATGTACACAACATATTATACATCTGATCCCAGTGAATAGAGTGAGACCTGCTGGCCAAACTTGTGCAGATGTCACTGAACAGGCTCCACGTAGTTTGCAGGGTACAAGCCAATCTGCCCTCCCTCCAGGCGACCTTTGCACCAGCCTTGTTCATCTTCATCTTCTATTTTAGTCAACTCTTCCCCTGCAAGAGAGATAAAATGTTACCAACAGCAAAGAACAATTATTGTGTTGCTTTAAGGCAAAAAAAAAAAATGATGCTTACCTGATAAATTAATTTCTTTCATGGTGGTGAGAGATCCATTATTCCTGGGAATTACTCTTTTCTACCACTAAGAAGAGGCAACAATTCCCAAACCCCAAGAGCCCTATAAAACCTCTCCCACCTCACAGATCTAATGAACAGCCTAGCAAGTGAGGTAAGAAAAAGGAATGAGCCATAAATGGAGAAGGAAAAAAAAATGATGCACTAACGAAAAAAATTAACCCTAAAAAAACATAAGGGTGGGGTCTTGTGGATTCATACCACAATGGAAGAAATTGATTTATCAGATAAGCATAAATTATGTTTCATACAGGTGGTGAAAGTCCACAATCTATTACTCCTGGGAACTAATACCCAAGCTGTGGAGTCCATAAGTAATAATAAAAGGTAGGGTTTAAAAAAAAACAAAAAAACATTTTTCACTGACAAATTGAAGCCACAACTCCAATAAAAAAATGTCAATGTACTTAAAATAAATGAAAGAAGCAAAAAAATAACTGCCAAAATGTATGCAAAGACCACCAAGTAGCTGCCTTGCAAATCTGGTCAACTGAAGCCTCATTCTTGAAGGCCTAAGAAGTAGCAACTGACCTAGTAGAATGAGCAGTAATCTGCTGCTGCGGAGGCTGACCTGCCTCCAAATAAGCCTTGTGAATCAAAAGTTTCAAGCAAGAAGCCAAAGAAACTTTCTGACCTTTCCTAGGACCAGAAAAGTGAATGAACAAACTAGAAGTTTGTCTAAAGTCCTTAGTAGCATCAATGTATTATTGATTAATATAATTATTATTATTAAACTCAAAGTATGTAAATATCTCTCTGAAGCATTCTTGGGATTAGGACACAAAGAAGGAACAACAATCTCTCTGCTAAAGTTCTCTGCAGAAACCACCTTAGGCAAAAAGTCAAAAGAAGTCTGTAAATCTGCCTTATCCTGATGAAAAATCAGATAAGGAGGATCACAAGAAAGAGCAGGTAATTGGTAAACTCTTCAAACAGAAGAGAGACAGCCAAAAGAAATAGCAATTTCCAAAAAAGCAGTTTTATATCCACCTTATGCATAGATTCAAAAGGAGGAACCTGCAAAACCCTTAAACATAAAGTTAAGATTCCATGGAGGAGAAATTGGCTTGATTACAGGTTTAACACGGACCACAGCCTGAACACAACCATCAATATCAGGAAGATCAGCAATTTTCCTATTGAACAAAACTGAAAGAGCAGATATCTGCCCCTTTAGAGAACTGGCAGACAGGCCCTTATCCAGACCATCCTGCAAGAACTGCAAAACCCTATGAATTCTGAAAGAATGCCATGAAAAACCATGATCTACACTAATTATAGATTCTCCTAGTTACAGACTTACGCACCTGATTTAAGGTTTCAATCACAGAATTAGAGAAACCCCCTATGTCTATGAACTAAGCATTCAATTTCCATGCCATCAAGTTCAGAGACTCGAGATCCGGATGGAAAAATGGACCTTGAGAAAGGAGGTCTGACAGGAGAGGCCAAGGAGCAACTGACCTAGTAGAATGAGCAGTAATCTGCTGCTGCGGAGGCTGACCTGCCTCCAAATAAGCCTTGTGAATCAAAAGTTTCAAGCAAGAAGCCAAAGAAACTTTCTAACCTTTCCTAGGACCAGAAAAGTGAATGAACAAACTAGAAGTTTGTCTAAAGTCCTTAGTTGCATCAATGTATTATTTCAATGCTCTAACACCCAAAATATGTAAATATCTCTCTGAAGCATTCTTGGGATTAGGACACAAAGAAGGAACAACAATCTCTCTGCTAAAGTTCTCTGCAGAAACCACCTTAGGCAAAAAGTCAAAAGAAGTCTGTAAATCTGCCTTATCCTGATGAAAAATCAGATAAGGAGGATCACAAGAAAGAGCCGGTAATTGAGAAACTCTTCAAACATAAGAGAGAGAGCCAAAATAAATAATTTACAAGAAAGCAGTTTAATATTCACCTTATGCATAAGTTCAACAGAAGGAGCCTGCAAAATCCTTAAACACAAAGTTAAGATTCCATGGAGGAGAAATTGGCTTGATTATAGGTTTAACACGGACCACAGCCTGAACACAACCATCAATATCAGGAAGATCAGCAATTTTCCTATTGAACAAAACTGAAAGAGCAGATATCTGCCCCTTCAGAGAACTGGCAAACAGGCCCTTATCTAGACCATCCTTTTAATCTTTATTTAATATCCAGCAGTGTACACAGAATATAATTAATCACATTTGCTTTTGTATTGCATATTATTAAGTACATATTAAGTAATACAAAAAGAAATATTGTCATTCTGACTATTTTAAGAAAATAACTACAACAAAATAAAAGCAACAATAACGGTATACATGCTGGAGGTTTTCTGTTTTCCAGTGAGGCAACTAATAGCAAAAGAAAAAAGAAAAAAAAGGAGAAAAAACAAACAAAAAATAAAACAAAAAAACAGACAGGTCCTTATCCAGACCATCCTGCAAGAACTGCAATATCCTAGGAATTCTGAAAGAATGCCATGAAAAACCATGATTTACACAAATTATAGATTCTCCTAGTTACAGACTTACTCACTTGATTTACGGTTTCAATCAGAGAATTAGAGAAACCCCCTATGTCTATGAACTAAACGTTCAATTTCCATGCCATCAAGTTCAGAGACTCGAGATCCGGATGGAAAAACGGACCTTGAGAAAGGAGGAGACAGGAGAGGCCAAGGAGGACAGCTGGACATTTGAACCAGATCTGCATATCAAATTCTGAGAGGCCAAACGGGAGCAATCGCGATTACTGAAGATTTTTCTAGACTTATCTTGTAAATAGAGTAGGAAACAGATAAGCAAGCAGCCATCAGATTTATCTCTGGGAGACCCCAAAGATCCACAATCTGATTGAACACATCCTGGTGAAGAAACCACTCCCCTGGATACAGAGATTGACGACTGAGAAAGTCTGCTTCACAGTTGTTTACCCCTGGAATAGGAATTGCAGAAACTAGACAAAAATTGTTTTCTGCCCATGAGAGAATTCAAGCTACCTCCCTCATGGCTTGGGAATTGTGAGTTCCTCCTTGATGGTTGGCATCAAGGAGGAACTCTGTCAGAAAACAGATTATATTCTCTTTCAACAGAGGCCAAGTTTGAAGAGCCCTGAAAATTACACAGAATTTTTTTTTTTAATTTTCAAAAATAAACTTTATTAAAATAAAGTGAGGTTACAGAATAAAATTTAAGTATATATGGTATACACCACCATTGCTGCATAAAGATATGTTACAAATATAAGCCCCTATAATAACTACCTTTAACTAGTACTCACATAACAGAGTAATGTTCAACGATTATGAATCAAAATATAAAGTCTAGTAAATTTTTAAGTAAGTACAGTACATCATATCCATGTATCTCCCTACTCATTTTGGCATTTGAAATATAGTAAACTAGGTTACATGTGATGATCTATGTGAGAGACGTCTGGTGGGGCAGGTTAATAAACCTAGATACAGTGGTGTGTAAAAGGAGTTCTCCTTTCTGATATGTGACTAGGATCTATTTAATGAGCTTGTAGTCAGTAACCTCGCTATTTACCCCACCTATAACAGAGTGGATCACTTTTGGTTCTTGATTAAATATTTGATAAAAGTAACGTTGGGGTTATATGAAGGTAAAATGTAGGAAAAAGAAAAGAAAAAGTAAAGACCCAAATTGAGCCAATATTTGGTATCATGAGATATATGCTTAAGTGTTACCTAGTGCATATATAGGTCTTAGTGTGAGATGGTATTAAAAATATTTGGGATGAATGAGAATAAATATAAAAAAGTGACATGCTTGCAGTTGGGGTATGCTTTCTGATTAGTTGGTATATGTTAGTTAGTTAAATCTTTAACTGTTACAAGATAACTGAGGTCTTCTGTAAAGGCAATATATTTGTCAAATGAGATAGGGAGAAGGAAAACTTCTATATATTAATGGTGGGTTAAGGGACCGCTAAGGGGTCTGTAAGTAGGCATCTAAATGCTATGGGGTCATATTAAGCAATTGTCGCCTCGGCCACAGAAGAAATCTGATATTTACTAGCTGTGCATTACAATACAGTTGCAGTGTGCCTTCTATTGCCTCTACACATAATATATACAATAACATTGTTTTTATTTAAACTATGTAAGTATATTTAGCAGATAGAAGTATATTTGTTTTTGCAGCACAGATATAGGCTCATATTATTGCGAGATATTTATCCCAATCTTATTAGAAGCTACGTAAGTATATTTGGCAGACAGAAGCATATACAAATATGCCATGAAAGAGTGGACTTAAGTGGTTGGATGTGCACCAATATTTTTTGTTGCTTTGTAATTATTTTGGTCACTTTGGTAGCACTCCCACAATATGTGTGTTAAGATTAAACAGTCCTTTGTGGTGTGCTTAACCAAAAAAAACCCTTTGTTGTATTTCTTAAATAGGGAGCTGACCAAATCCCTCCCCTTTGGTTAATGCACGCCGCCCAGCCCAGGTGTGTTCCAGATAAATATACTTAATAAGCTAGAAAGCTTCACACTGTATAGACATGACTTGCTGCAGTGTGTAAACTGGTTAGAGTAGGACCAGTCTTTGTGGGACACCTTGTAAGTGGTGACTTGCTTAGCAGAATATGATCATATTGTGTGACTAAGATCCTATTTCATTTAAAGGCATTTTTAAAGCAAAATTGTTTTTATTTTTTTTTGCAGCTTAAATATAAGTCAATATTATTGCGAGATGCTAATCCCAATTTTATTTGAACTATGTAAGTATATTTAGCAGATAGAAGTATATTTGTTTTTGCAGCACAGATATAGGCTCATATTATTGCAAGATATTTATCCCAATCTTATTAGAAGCTATGTAGGTATATTTGGCAGACAGAAGCATATACAAATATGCCATGAGAGTGGACTTAAGTGGTTGGATGTGCACCAATATTTTTTGTTGTTTTGTAATTATTTTGGTCACTTTGATAGCACTCCCACAATATGTGTGTTAAGATTAAACAGTCCTTTGTGGTGTGCTTAACCAAAAAAAAAACCTTTGTTGTAGTGCATATATAGGTCTTAGTGTGAGATGGTATTAAAAATATTTGGGATGAATGAGAATAAATATAAAAAAGTGACATGCTTGCAGTTGGGGTATGCTTTCTGATTAGTTGGTATATGTTAGTTAGTTAAATCTTTAACTGTTACAAGATAACTGAGGTCTTCTGTAAAGGCAATATATTTGTCAAATGAGATAGGGAGAAGGAAAACTTCTATATATTAATGGTGGGTTAAGGGACCGCTAAGGGGTCTGTAAGTAGGCATCTAAATGCTATGGGGTCATATTAAGCAATTGTCGCCTCAGCCACAGAAGAAGTCTGATGTTTACTAGCTGTGCATTACAATACAGTTGAAGTGTGCCTTCTATTGCCTCTACACATAATATATACAATAACATTGTTAAAGCTGTTGTAGAAGATATATATTAATAAAGAGAACAAACAATTAAAATAACGAGTGAACTTAACTAAATTCAAAACCAAGTAATACTTCAAATTTTAGCTTTTACCAGCTACATGCGGTCGGGATTATAACAACAATAATGAAGAGTTAGTTTGTTTAATATCAACCACTTATGTCTGCTTGGCAATCAAGATTGGTCTTTAGGAAGATTCGTGGAGCCTTGTGTGGAGAATTATCAGTCCCAGTAATTTGGTTCAAAGCTGCAGTGTCTGTAGGATGCTAAATGTAATTTTGTGTTTTTTGGGCCGGTAAGTAGTACTTTGGGTGTCTTTTGAGAGCTGACCTTAAGGGCACTAGTAATCAAAAGGTTTGGCGCCCCAGCATTCTTGTATGTCCGGGGGTCCTCCCCAGACCCCCTTAGAAACATTTTGTCTTAATCTGGTCTGCTTGCGGAGTCTGCTTTTGTGGGTTGGATGATCCCAATAGCAGTATGGCCTTGCTGAGACAGTCATTGTGTTCTCGCATCATGGTGGAGTCGTTAGAGTTGCCTGGTGAGATGGTGAGGCTTAATGGGGATTCCGTAATGAGGTATAGTTCTAGGGATCGTAAGTTAGTGATTGATACTGTTGTCACTCGTTGCGGATCATATTCCACTGCTGTTTGCATGGTCATCTTGGTGCCAATCTGTTTGCCCGACCCCATCTTCTCTGCAATAGCCGTTGGTGTATTGCTTGTGCATATATTTATTTATGTTTATGCATCAAGATATCATATGGGGCTCTTTCAAGCAGTTTCTCCATGTGCCCCACAAAGTTTGCAAACTGTGGGTTAAGATCAATTAATAAGTCTGTGTCTCCCATGGCTGCCATTTTCTTTCGTGAGTGCTTGATGTTGGGTTGTTTAGCTTCTTACTCGATGTCTATTTTGTGTGTCACTTGTCCTCGTTGTGTGTGAAGACAAGGTTGAGATAAAGGTACAAGGTTGAAATTGTGCTCAATTTAGGCAAAGAATCTCGGCGAGCTGAGGGGGTAGCTCTGCTTATCTGCAAGCTGCCGCTTTAAGCCTCCTTTGTCTGATGCCGAGCTCTAGTATCATGAATACAGCAAAATCGTTTGAGGTATGGAGCTCTTCCAAGCAGTATATCAGTATAGGTGGCAAATGATGTGATGTCGCTGTAAGATGCTTTTGAAAACCGGCAGATTATCACGTAATTAGCAGGAGCTCCGGAAAAATGCGACCGCTCCGGATCGCTGTTCGGACACGCACCCCCCCCCCCCAAGTTCTAGAACATTTATAGGTAACCTTACCTCCCGATGACACCAAACTCCCTGTGCTCTCAAGGACCACCAAACAGCTTCCCAACCTGAGAGACTTGCATCTGTAGTGATCACAGTCCAAGTAGGATAAGCAAAAGAAGCCCCCTAATTATTAAACTGATAATCCAGCCACCAAATTAGAGACTGACTTGTATTGGGATCCAAAAATATATTTTGAGACAGTCTCTGCACAATTGACTAAGCATACAAACCTGAAGAGATCTTGTGAAAACTAACAAATAGAATTGCATCTATAGCTGCAATCATAAGACCTAGAACTTCCATACAAAGAGCAACCAAGGGGAATGAGACTGAAGGTTCAGACAAGTTGACACCAATTTAACCTTCTCTGCTCTGTTGGAGAAAGATTCATGTAGACTGAATGTATTTGAAATCCCAAAAAAGTGTTTGAGGAATTAAATAACTTTTTTGGAAAATTGATCCTCCAACCCTGTTGTTGAAGAAACACCCGGTTGGTGTAAGATCTTGCACAAAGATGTCACTCAGGTATGGAAACACTGCAATACCCTGAGTTATGAACACAGACAAAATGGGTACCCAGAACATTTGTAAAAATTCTTGGAGATGTAGCCAGACCAAAAAGTAGAGCAACACACTGAAAAATGCTTGTCCGAAAAGGCAAACCTCAGAAACTGGAAATGTTCTCTCTAAATTGGAACATGAAGGTAAGCATCCTTTAAATCTATTGTGGACATAAACTGACATTAGTGAACAAATTTTTAAAGATGGAATCCTTACAAACTTGTTTAGATCTTTCAGATCCAGAACTGGTCTGAAAGTACCTTCCCTTCTTCAGAACAATGAAGAGATTTTAATAAAATTCTATCCCCTGCAAAGGAACTAGAACAATCACTCCCATAGCTTCCAGATCTGAGACAGACCGGGAAAAAGCTTTAGCATTTACAGGATTCCTTTGAACACTCAACAGAAAAAACCTTCCTCTGGGAGGCCTTCTTCTGAACCTCTATTCGATTATCCCTGAGAAACTATTTTTAGAACCCAGGGATCTGGAACAGACTGAAACCAAGCCTCCTGAATGAGGCTTAATCTGTCCCCTCCCTACCAGAACTTCTGGATTGGGGGCCGCTAAGTCATGCAGATTTGGTAGTAGGGTTAGGTTTTATTACTCTGTTTTGACTTCCCAGTTAGCACTAGGTCTCCAGACTGAGCCTGAGGTGCCGTGCTTCTGAGAAGAGGAGTCAACCTTTTATTCCTTATTTTCCTTATTCTGGTCAAAAGAGTGAGAACGATTAGAAGCTTTCGATTTCCCTCTAGGCTTTTTGTCCAGAGGAAGAAAAGCCTCTTTACCTCTAGTAACAGTAGATATTCTAGAATGTAAATCAGAACCAACAAACAAAAAACAAATTATTTCTCTGAAAGGAAAGAGATTATCTGGATTTTGCCACCATATCAGCAGACCAGGATCTAAGACATAAAGCTTTCCTGCCAAAAAAACAGAATTTATGCTTACCTGATAAATTACTTTCTCTTACGGTGTATCCAGTCCACGGATTCATCCTTACTTGTGGGATATTCTCAATCCCTACAGGAAGTGGCAAAGAGAGCACACAGCAGAGCTGTCCATATAGCTCCCCTCAGGCTCCGCCCCCCCAGTCATTCGACCAACGGTTAGGAGAAAAAGGAGAAACCATAGGGTGCAGTGATGACTGTAGTTTTACAAAAATAAATTTGAACCTGACTTAATTGCCAGGGCGGGCCGTGGACTGGATACACCGTAAGAGAAAGTAATTTATCAGGTAAGCATAAATTCTGTTTTCTCTTACATGGTGTATCCAGTCCACGGATTCATCCTTACTTGTGGGATACCAATACCAAAGCTTTAGGACACGGATGAAGGGAGGGAACAAGTCAGGTAACCTAAACGTAAGGCACCACTGCTTGCAAAACCTCTCTCCTAAAAATAGCCTCCGAAGAAGCAAAAGTATCGAATTTGTAAAATTTGGCAAATGTATGCAGTGAAGACCAAGTCGCTGCCTTACAAATCTGTTCAACAGAAGCCTCATTCTTGAAAGCCCATGTGGAAGCCACAGCTCTGGTGGAATGAGCTGTAATTCGTTCAGGAGGCTGCTGTCCAGCAGTCTCATAAGCCAATCGGATGATGCTTTTCAGCCAGAAGGAAAGAGAGGTAGCAGTCGCTTTCTGACCTCTCCTCTTACCAGAATAGACAACAAACAAGGATGATGTTTGTCTGAAATCTTTAGTTGCATTTAAATAGAATTTTAAAGCACGAACCACATCAAGATTGTGTAACAGTCGTTCCTTCTTAGAAACTGGATTAGGGCACAGAGAAGGAACAATGATTTCCTGGTTAATATTCTTATTAGAAACCACTTTTGGAAGGAAACCAGGTTTGGTACGCAAAACAACCTTATCTGCATGGAACACCAGATAGGGTGAATTATACTGCAAAGCAGACAATTCAGAAACTCTTCGAGCAGAAGAAATAGCTACCAAAAACAAAACTTTCCAAGATAATAACTTAATATCTATGGAATGTAGAGGTTCAAACGGAACCCCTTGAAGAACTGAAAGAACTAAATTTAGTCTCCATGGAGGAGCCACAGGTTTGTAGACAGGCTTGATTCTAACTAGGGCCTGTGCAAACGCTTGAACGTCTGGTACAGCTGCCAGACGCTTGTGTAACAGGATAGACAGAGCAGATATCTGTCCCTTTAAGGAACTAGCTGACAAACCTTTCTCCAATCCTTCTTGGAGAAAAGACAATATCCTTGGAATCCTAATCTTACTCCACGAGTAACCCTTGGATTCACACCAACAAAGATATTTCCGCCATATCTTATGGTAAATCTTCCTGGTGACAGGCTTTCTGGCCTGGATCAGAGTATCTATAACTGATTCAGAGAACCCATGCTTAGCTAGAATTAAGCGTTCAATCTCCAAGCAGTCAGTTGCAGAGAAACTAGATTTGGATGCTTGAATGGACCTTGTATTAGAAGATCCTGCCTTGATGGCAGTTTCCATGGTGGAACCGATGACATGTCCACTAGGTCTGCATACCAAGTCCTGCGTGGCCACGCAGGCGCTATCAGAATTACCGAAGCCTTCTCCTGTTTGATTCTGGCTACTAGCCGAGGGAGAAGAGGAAACGGTGGAAAGACATAAGCTAGACTGAATGACCAAGGCGCTACTAAAGCATCTATCAATGCCGCCTTGGGATCCCTGGACCTGGATCCGTAAAGGGGAAGTTTGGTGTTCTGACGGGACGCCATCAGATCCAATTCTGGAATGCCCCATAGCTGGGTCAGCTGAGCAAAAACCTCCGGGTGGAGTTCCCACTCCCCCGGATGGAAAGTCTGACGACTCAGAAAATCCGCCTCCCAGTTGTCTACTCCTGGGATGTGAATTGCAGATAGATGGCAGGAGTGACCCTCCGCCCATTTGATGATCTTGGTTACGTCCTTCATCGCTAGGGAACTCTTTGTTCCTCCCTGATGATTGATGTACGCTACAGTCGTGATGTTGTCCGACTGAAATCTGATGAATTTGGTCTCCGCTAATTGAGGCCATGCCTGGAGCGTATTGAATATCGCTCTCAGTTCCAAAATGTTTATCGGGAGAAGAGATTCTTCCCGAGACCATAGACCCTGAGCTTTCAGGGAGTCCCAGACCGCACCCCAGCCTAACAGACTGGCATCGGTCGTGACAATGATCCACTCCGGTCTGCGGAAGCTCATTCCCTGAGACAGGTGATCCTGAGACAACCACCAGAGAAGGGAGTCTCTGGTTTTCTGGTCCATTTGTATTTGAGGAGACAAATCTGCATAATCCCCATTCCACTGTTTGAGCATGCACAGTTGCAGTGGCCTTAGATGAATTTGGGCAAAAGGGACAACGTCCATTGCCGCAACCATTAAACCGATTACCTCCATGCACTGAGCCACAGAAGGCCGAGGAATGGAATGAAGAACTCGGCAAGTAGTTAAAAGTTTTGACTTCCTGACCTCTGTCAGAAATATTTTAATTTCTACCGAGTCTATTAGTGTTCCCAGGAAGGGAACCCTTGTGAACGGGGACAGAGAACTTTTTTCGACGTTCACCTTCCACCCGTGAGACCTTAGAAAGGCCAGAACAATGTCCGTATGAGCCTTGGCTCTGTGAAAAGACGACGCCTGTATTAAGATGTCGTCTAGGTAAGGTGCTACTGCAATGCCCCGCGGTCTTAGCACCGCTAGAAGGGACCCTAGCACCTTTGTGAAAATTCTGGGAGCGGTGGCCAAACCGAAAGGAAGGGCCACGAACTGATAATGCGTGTCCAGAAAGGCGAACCTTAGAAACTGATGATGATCTTTGTGGATAGGAATATGTAGGTACGCATCCTTTAGATCCACGGTAGTAGTCGTATATTGACCTTCCTGGATCATCGGTAAGATTTTCCGAATGGTTTCCATTTTGAAAGATGGAACTCTGAGGAATTTGTTTAGAATTTTTAGATCCAGGATTGGCCTGAAAGTTCCTTCCTTTTTGGGAACTACAAACAGGTTTGAGTAAAATCCCAGTCCTTGTTCTCATTTATGGGGAACATTTTCTTAAAGATAGGGGGGGGAACAAAAGGTACACCTGGTCTCTCCCACTCCCTAGTCACAATATCCGCCACCCTCTTCGGGATCGGAAACGCATCAGTGTATACAGGGACCTCTAAAAACCTGTCCATTTTACACAATTTTTCTGGGACCACCATGGGGTCACAATCATCCAGCGTAGCTAAAACCTCCTTAAGCAGGACGCAGAGGTGTTGCAGCTTAAATTTAAACGCTAAGGAATCTGACGCTAAGGATTTCTCCCTCGGACAGACCATCCCTCACTGCCACTTCAGAGTGTCGTGAGGGTACAACAGATAAATCATCCAAAGCTTCTGATTGCTCATCCTCTGTTCTTAAAACTGAGCTATCACGCTTCTTTGGAAAAACTGGCAGTTTGGATAGAAATGCCGCAAGGGAATTATCCATGACTGCTGCTAATTGCTGTAAAGTAATAGGGCCCAATGCGCTAGAGGTACTAGGCAACGCTTGCGCGGGCGTAACTGGTGTCGACACATGGGGAGAGGAAGGAGGACTATCCTCATTACCTTCCGTCAAAGAATCATCTTGGGCTACATTTTTAAGTGTCACTGCATGGTCATTAAAATGTTTAGATACCTTAGTACACTTTAAACACAAACGCAATGGGGGTACACATAGAACAGGGTCTATCTGTAGGCTCAGACATGTTAGACAGACTTAGACAGCACTCAAATACAGAAAAATACACTTTTTGAAAAAACAGTACTGTGCCTTTAAATACTAAAAAGCGCACACTTTTTTTACCAAATCTCAAAAAAACATTCAATCTTTATGAAATTTTCACCATATGATCCTAATGCTTTGAAATGATTGCACACTAAGTTTCAAGACAATTAACCCCTTATTGCCCAAACCGGAGCAAATTGAAGCAGGCCACCGGTTTAACACACTACAGCACCATGCCACAGTCTCTGCTGTGGCCCTACCTTCCTTGGGGATTAGTTTTGGATGAAAATAAGCCTCCCTGGAGTCCTACTGCAATCTCTGGACACCACACGTGAAGCTGCATGAAGCTGTCTTGCAAAAAGAACTGCGCAACTGAGGCGCGAAAATTAGGCCCCCTCCCTCTTCACTCCGGAGTTGTGGGGCCTTCCTAAGCCAAAATAGGTGTCTAAAAATATGCCAGGCGTATAAAACCCCCAAAAAAGTGTTCCAAACATAATAAACACTTGTGCAAATATCAGATAGTAATAAATAATCGATTTTCCCCATAACAGTGTCCACCAGTGATTTGAGCCCTTAACTAAGCCATCCTTCTATACTGAGTCTCAGAAAATGGCTTACCTTCCCACATGGGGATTTCTGTCAGTCTTCTAGCATTACCAAGTCTTGTTAGAAAAAAAGTGACTGAGCATACCTTAAGCAGTTAAGCCTGAAAACTGTTCCCCCCAACTGAAGTTCTCCGGTACTCAACAGTCCTGTGTGGGAACAGCAATGGATTTTAGTTACAACATGCTAAAATCTTTTTCCTCTCAGCAGAAATCTTCATCACTTTCTGCTCAGAGTAAATAGTACAAACCGGCACTATTTTAAAATGACAAACTCTTGATTGAAGAAATAAAAAGCTACAAATCTAACACCACATTCACTTTACCCTCCCGTGGAGATGCTACTTGTTAGAGCGGCAAAGAGAATGACGGGGGGGGGGGGGGGGGCGGAGCCTGAGGGGAGCTATATGGACAGCTCTGCTGTGTGCTCTCTTTGCCACTTCCTGTAGGGATTGAGAATATCCCACAAGTAAGGATGAATCCGTGGACTGGATACACCATGTAAGAGAAAACATGTTTTTAACATTAATCTTGATAATATCAAATCACAAAAAAAACATTTTGAAAATAATTTTTATAAAGGTTGTCAGAAAAAAATAACAGCAAAAACTTAAAGAACATCAGAGTACAAATATGATATTACAATCACATGCTTACCCGATAAATTTCTTTCTTTTGCGATGTACCGAGTCCACGGATTCATCCTTACTTGTGGGATATTATCCTTCCTAACAGGAAGTGGCAAAGACAGCACCACAGCAGAGCTGTCTATATAGCTCCCCCCTTAACTCCACCCCCCAGTTATTCGAACGAAGGCCAAGGAAGAAAAAGGAGAAACTATAAGGTGCAGAGGTGACTGAAGTTTTTAATCAAAAATACCATCTGTCTTGAATAGACAGGGCGGGCCGTGGACTCGGTACATCGCAAAAGAAAGAAATTTATCAGGTAAGCATAAATTTTGTTTTCTTTTGCATGATGTACCGAGTCCACGGATTCATCCTTACTTGTGGGATACCAATACCAAAGCTTTAGGACACGGATGAAGGGAGGGACAAGACAGGAACCTAAACGGAAGGCACCACTGCTTGCAAAACCTTTCTCCCAAAAATAGCCTCCGAAGAAGCAAAAGTATCAAATTTGTAAAATTTTGAAAAGGTATGGAGCGAAGACCAAGTCGCAGCCTTACAAATCTGTTCAACAGAAGCATCATTTTTAAAAGCCCATGTGGAAGCTACCGCTCTAGTAGAATGAGCTGTAATCCTTTCAGGAGGCTGCTGTCCAGCAGTCTCATAAGCCAAACGGATGATGCTTTTCCTCCAAAAGGAAAGAGAGGTAGCCGTAGCCTTTTGACCCCTACGCTTTCCAGAATAGACAACAAACAAACAAGATGTTTAACAAAAGTCTTTGGTTGCCTGCAAATAAAATTTCAAAGCACGAACCACGTCTAAGTTATGCAACAGACATTCCTTCTTACAAGAAGGATTAGGACACAAAGAAGGAACAACAATTTCCTGATTGATATTCCTGTTAGTAACAACCTTAGGTAGGAACCCAGGCTTGGTACGCAAAACCACCTTATCAGCATGGAACACAAGATAAGGTGAGTCACATTGTAATGCACATAGTTCAGAAACTCTTCGAGCTGAAGAGATAGCAACTAGGAACAAAACTTTCCAAGATAAAAGCTTAATATCTATGGAATGCATGGGTTCAAACGGAACCCCCTGAAGAACTCTGAGAACTAAATTTAGACTCCATGGCGGAGCAACAGGTTTAAACACAGGATTAATTCTAGCTAAAGCCTGACAAAAAGCCAGAACGTCTGGAACATCTGCCAGACGCTTGTGCAACAAAATAGACAGAGCAGATATCTGTCCTTTTAGAGAACTAGCTGATATAAGCCACAGTCGTGAGCCAGCTGAGGCCATGCCTGGAGAGCATTGAATATCGCTCTTAATTCCAGAATATTTATCGGTAGGAGAGCCTCCTCCCGAAGAAGTTGCTTGCTGCTTGTCTGAATTACTAAACGTGCAACTGAGATGCAAAAATAGGCCCCGCCCACCTCACTCGATGTTGCTGGGGCCTACACAAATCTAGCAAACTATGTTTGAAAACCATGTGGGTTATAACAACCCCAAATAAGTCAAATGACCCCTCAAGCAAACGTTCCCATAAACATAAAAAAACGTTACTCCCAGAACACACAAATGTTTGTCCCACTTTCTCATAAACAAACTGAGTGCCCAAAAAACTTAGCCCTTCATGCAAGCTAGTAAAGCCTCTTTCATACTAGGATTACTGCTTACCCTTCCCCAAATGGGGATACTGTCAGCCTTTCTGAGTTGACACAGTCTCTGCAGAAAATATGACTGAACATACCTCATTGCTGCATAGCAAGAAACCGTTCCTCACACTGAAGTTTTCCTGTACTCCTCAGCTTCTGTGGGAACAGCAGTGGACCTTAGTTACAAATGCTAAGATCATAATCCTCCAGGCAGAAATCTTCATCTATGTCCTGCCTGAGAATAAATAGTACAACACCGGTACCATTTAAAAATAAACTCTTGATTGTAGTTAAAATTAAACTAACAGCTTAACACTTCTTTCACTTTTCCCTTCCTGCTTAAAGCTGGCAAAGAGAATGACTGGGGGGTGGAGTTAAGGGCTATATAGACAGCTCTGCTGTGGTGCTCTCTTTGCCACTTCCTGTTAGGAAGGATAATATCCCACAAGTAAGGATGAATCCGTGGACTCGGTACATCATGCAAAAGAAAATAGAACTACCACCTATATGAGGTAAACATTTCTGTTGCATACTAATAATTACTGTACAAGAGAACAATAGTATTGAACATAAGGAATTTAAGCTTCTTTTTAATTATTTGTGAGTCTAACTACTAGCAGGATCGCTTATGGACCCAAAAAGAGATAAATTATAAAGAGAGAAACTAAAATGATAAATACGGTCACTTTTGGACCTCGAAAATAAGTATTATATATCGTGAGCTAGTGCTACAGTATACGGATACATAATAAGTGGTAGTATATGATAAGGGTAATATAACACAAGTAACTAGAAATGAAACCCAATTTTTTATACTAGTTAAGTTTCCCTGCTTTACTCGAGGGGTCACTCTTGGACCTGAGTAGTTTAAAAAGAGTAATGGCGAGGGAAATTGGCATTTGTAGAAGCCACTTTTGGACCTTAGTAGTGGTTTTAAGTGGGGTAAACAGTGGACAAAAGCCGCTCTGAGTAGAAGGGGGGCGGAGTCTTTCAGTGCGAGGAAAAAATTATGGTGGGAGGAAGGTTGACTTGAGGATTTTGATATATGTCAGGGTAAGTAATGAATAGCTTTATCCTCAGATATCCAATAAAATATAGATTAGAGAGAATAAACTTACCAAAATTGGGGACTCTTAGGGTGTTTAGATCAATCGTGTCTATAAATGTATATAAAATATTAGTGTAGCTGCACCCCTACATAACCAATAGAATTACTAATAGAGCACTTAAATAAAGTACTAGTATATACAAAAGTAGTTCCCTTAAACTGGAAAGTATGTACAGTATGCATCATGTAATCCCAGGAAATAAAGAAGTCTTCTATTTAGTACTTAGGGTAAATAAAGCTTATTCTTATTCCTATGCTCTGATATCAAATATAATTATCCTATTACTAGTCCTACTCATACAAATATGAGCTTTGAGATATAAGGATAAATATGAAGACTAATAACTAAACAAGCTAACCAGGGTTACTTGAAATATATAAGTACAAATACATATATTGTAAGGAACCAGGTAAAAAGTGTATATATAAAAGACTGTCAGCAGGGAACAATACTATGGTTTGGAAAGCATAAAACACCAATTCACATTACAGTCCGATTAGATAGTAAATAGAGTCTTGTGAGGAAACCACTTTACTGAGGTGTGTAGAATATAATTTTACAATACATCTAATAGATTATATCAGCGGGTATATACCACTTAAAGTAATGTGACATAAATAAAAATTAGAATCTATTATGGTGATAATGACAATACCAAATAGATAAGCTCTTACGCCAGCATTCCAATCTTCCTACAATAAAACAATATCCAAGATCAAATGTAACAATACATTCTCATACTAGAGGTTAAGTTTCCTCTAGTTGTGAGGTACTTTTATGTAAACAGCAAATGACAAGGTATGTGAAGAGTCTTATTAACTTGGTGCAAGTTAGACTTCAGTAAGGTGATGGGAAACTATTGCAGACTTATGGGCACTGAAACATGCTGTATATCATTAGGGTATTCTCATGGGTACTGATCACTGAGGTGTAATGTGCATTATGTAGATTCAGTCTGCAAACATACAAATATCAGACTGATGTAACATGAAAATATACTGATTTAACATGGACTAATACTGAGCTATTCTGTAGGATTTTAGTGTACTTGAGAGCTTGGATACATAGAATGTCAAGTCTAAACTTATAGGATTCATATATTGTATATTAAGAACAGAAGAACAGCAAATCATATGTAGTAGGAGAGGATTTTATAGGGGTGAGCATAAATATATATAAACCTAGTAGGTTTCTAGCATTTGGGGAGTTGAAATGGGCCTTAAGGTGAGGGGGACCGAGGTAAATTATTATTATTGTTATATAGTTAGCTTAGTGTACTTGAATGTCTTAGAGGTATGTTGAATAAACAAAAGGGAGACAAATCAGTATAATAGTTTGATGAATATTAAACTCAATTGAACCCCGAGTACACTAAGAGCTGACTCCAATTCTCAGAGCGTTTAGGGTGTTATCGTTAAAACAAAACTGCAATAGTCTCTGAATTGTTTGCTGAAGTAACCTCTGTGGATCATACATACTGACTGGAATTTGTAGCTGCAATAAGCGTTTCATCATAGTCCCAACGATCAGAAGGCAGCAATCCCAAAACAAAGCCTCCATTCTGGTCTACAGCCGTGAAATTAACTGTCCCGTGCTCTCTGCTGACTGATGAATCCCTTGCACTTCTCAATTCTGTTGGCTGACCCTCTATGTCACACCCGCCATCTGTGATCTCTAATGTGCTGATCTGAGACTTTACCAAGTTAGCCGTTTCCGCTATGGGACAATATTGAGAGTCACTGAGAAATATCAGTTTAGGAGATTTGTGTACAGGAGGCTCATGATCTGTATGTTGTTGGTGAGTCACTGGGGACTCTGCTGGAGGCTCTGGTTTATTAGGTGGAGGATCACTGAGAGCTCCATTCCTCTATAAATACTGTATAGAGCTAGAGAAAATGATTATCCAGTATCGCCTTCATTTCCTTCAAAGTGTGATTGCTGCCACCTCCATTTTGAGGATGCCTTAGTGCCGTGCTTATCCTGAAAAGGCTCTGTGAGATCGTTGCCTTGAGGCAGTCACAGCCCCTTTAATTTGTCTGACAGGCTAGAAGACCGTGGTGCTGCTGTTCACGGGCTATGCAGGGCGATCACTTGACAAGATGGCGACTCGCGCCACACAGATGCGGTCTGTTACTGACTCCGTTGTCAGGGCTTGAATCGGTCACTAGAGTTATAGTAGGTGAGCGCCTCCCGGTAGACGAAATCACCACTTCTCCCAGCTCTAGGTTAGGTGCTAGGGCTATGAGTGCCCAAGGGAAGATCTATTGAGGCTGGTGTTGGTCCTCGTGGTATGGAGATCTAAGTGGCAGGCTGTAGCGGTGCTCCGGATCAAAGTAGCCGAGTTTGATCAAGTTAGCTCTGCGTTGCTGCTATGCTCTTTTCAAAGATGTGCACAACAAATGATACTGGCAAATAACAAATTACTTAGATTGCTATGGAGCTACTGAAATGTGCGACTGCTCTCGTCTCTTGTTGGCTCCACCCCCAACCCAAAATATTTGCACTAGCAGAGTCAAAAGAATACTGTTCTGGGGGGCGGAGCTAACTGCAGAACAGAGTGGCAGCACATTTGGAGAGCTCTCTCCGATTTTGAGAATTATAAGACTTTTTAACAACTAAAATTCTCTAGAAACAGAGAAAAACTGTCGCCTATGACAAACAGAAGCATACTAGGACTCAATTGAGAGAAAAATTCAACAGGTGCGAGAACTTGTTGCCTTCCATTCTCATATCACGGAACATAGCTAGCCGTCTGACAGCAAAAGCCCTTACAGCGGATCAGCAGCCCTAGCGCTAAGACCCCGGAGGGTCGGGGCTCCACTCCGGGGCACATTGAGAGAGACCCTGTGCTACCTTTTGGGCCCGGATCCCTATCACAGCAAGACGGCCTATCAACCTGCCTCATACTCAATTACGGCCGCGGATGTGGCACCGGATCTAGCAGTTCGCCTGCGGCCCTGACAGCCAGTCACCGGAGACTATCTACCTGCTGGAGCGGCTGGGACCTAGCCGAAAGCCACTTGCCATCTGCACTAACGAGGCTGCTACTGCACATCCTACCTGTTTCCTGTGATCCGGAGGGTCGGGGCTCCGCTCCGGATCGAGCAGTGGCCATCTGTGTGCTCAGACGGAGGATACCGGGTGATCGCCTATGGTAAGAGACTACACTTAGGACCGGACCCCCTCACGACCAGCAGTTTACCTGAATTGGTGGCCTAATTTCGTTGCAGGCCTTGTGAGAAGATCAGGCGGAGACCCACAACTTGAAGTGCGCCATACTTTTGTTTTTGGGCGCGAATTTCCGCCATCTTGGGGCCTTCCTCTTGAACCTACTGAGGGCCTTGATAAGAGAATCGGGTAGTCTGGACAAAATGGGTAAGAGCCCCTAGCACACACAGCAACTCCCTCCCTGCTGGGAACCCCACTGCCCCACTAGCTGCACATATTTATATCAGTCCTAAGCTTCCAGAAACCAAGGCCTTCCCTTCACATCGTGACAAACATAACAGTGGGCCCCCGTAACTACCTGCATACACAGGTGACAATTTGATCTACATCCCATCTGTTGTTCCCCAACCACTAAAAGGGAGCTGTACTTCACACCACCTTGGGGACACAGGACCTGGGACTAGGTCACTAAACTCACTAACCACTTACCAAACACCATATGAAAGAACTTTAAGTGGCCTATTTATATCTGCTAGCAAGACACCTTGAGCAGGCTTCTTCAAGACATTAGTACCCCACCTAATTTGATAATACCAGTGAAGCGGAGAACTTTGTCTTTTGGATTGAGTAGTGAGGGGCTTCTTATTCTGTCTCCTAAGCTAGTAGCTCTTGTGCCCACATACCTCCCCACAGGAAAACATTACAGACAACCTCTATCACTCATACCTATATTACTACCCCCTGAGGTGCTGCCTCCTCTCAGCAGATACATTTATACAGCATATCTTTAGTGAGACTTCAGAATTCATTTTGCTGTAACAGCCTGTCCCATTATTGTGTAAAACTACTGCTGCTGTGTCAGCCTGTGTGCCTTTGGGCTTTCAGCCCAAAGTGGAGTGTTATTTTATTTAAATGTCTGTCTAACCATTGCTTTTATCTACAGCAGTAAACCTACTATCTGCAATTCACAGGTTAGGAATTTAACTACTTGATTTTATTTGTCTTTGCATAAAACGTTGTGTTACCACTGTATTGTTATTAGCTCGTTAGATTCATATCCACTGCCTTAGATACACTAGTACAGGGGGGGCGGGGGATTAGGCCTGGTTCTTCTGGCTCCCCTATCGCACCTCCCCCTTTCCGATCCAGCTTGTCTGGATTGGTCACATCCCACATCCTTTTCCCTTCCTTTTGGTCGAATCCCACTTCCTGAGGTGCGTGGGGGGATCCTGGGGCCCTCCCCCTCCCCATCCTCTCTAGAAGGCTACTGAACTGACTTATTCTGAACAGCTGACTCAGTCAGCAGCTACCATGTATTAAGTATTAATACCTCCTATGGGTTATACCTGGCCCCACTCTCTATCTCATTTATATATTACTGTATTGAAGCACTATACCTTGGTTATTGTAACTCTTACTAGCTAGTTCCTATGTGTTAGCGGCTTCTCTCTCAGGTCCCGGAGTGGTCAAGGTAGACTATCATTCCAGTCAATAACTGCTCCAAAAAAGTACTAGCCATGCCTCACGCATCTAAAAGAAACCCTAGAACTCCCGCAGCAATCAAGAAAACGGTGCTCGACCATTTCTCTCAACCTCATAAAGACTCTCTCCCTCTGCGGAAGGAAGTAAGCGACCCAGAGTCGCAAGACGAGGACTCCCAATCAAGCTCCCACTCTGGAGCCCACTTAAACCACTACATTACAGAGAGCACACTACAAAAGATGCTAGCGGCCCAAACCAAATCCATCACAGCCGAGATTCAGAGGAGCTCAGCGGAACTTAGGAAAGACATCGGTGAGATGGGTGACAGGATTGACACCTTAGAGAGACAACATGATGACCTAGCCACAGACAATTCCAACATCCTTGCATACGCTGAAAACCTAGCAGAACAGATCTCCCAACTCGAACTAAAGCTGGCAGATGTGGAAGATAGGGCCAGAAGAAATAATATACGATTTAGAGGTATACCCGAGTCAGTTCTGCCGGGGAACTTGCAGGAATTTCTCATAAGCCTCTTCACTGCTCTGCTTGGCCCCCTAGAGGGTGATAGTCACAATATGGAGCGAGCACACAGGGCTTTGAGGCCGAGATCAATGTCTTCTGACAGACCACGAGATGTGGTGGTCTGCTTTCACAACTTCAAATTCAAAGACCGCTTGATGCAGGCATCTTATAACAAACCCAGTCTACCCGATGACTTCAAAGATATTCAATTCCTCCCTGATCTCTCATCGCATACACTACAACAGCGCAAATTGTATGCTCCTATCACTACACAACTCAGGAAGGCCAACATCAAATATAGATGGGGATTCCCCACTAAATTAATAGTGACAAAGGACAATCAGTCTCATGTTATTTCCTCTCCTTCGGTGGGCAGTACTCTTCTGGCTAACTGGGGTCTACAACCTGCGGCTGAACCTCAGACAGTTATCCAATCCAAGCTTCGTGTCTTAGCCCCAGCTTGGTCTGTTAGAGAGCAGAGACCCAAACGCCAAAAGCCTAATCCACCTGACCACATTCCGAGGCCTCAAGCCTCACCTACCTGATATCCCACAGGACACATGCTCATATGTTAATTGGTTTTTGCTAACACTTATTATCTGTATACAAATGTTTGTGTTTACCTGTTCAGAGCAATGCGGGTTGGCTGGCCTCTGGTTGGACCGCCAGATTTGAATCTAGCCAGCATCCACATGGAAAATTACCATGAACGATGTGGCGGTCCGGACGGATGACTAGCCTCCCTGTATTCTTTTAGAGAGCGGGGCTATGCGTTTATTAGCCCATTCTGTTGGTTTGGTTTAGCTCCCCCCCCAGACTTTGGAACCCACGCTTGGGTCCCACTTAGGTGGACTACTTCCACCAGCCTCCCTCTCCTCACCTTCCCTCCCATACCCCTTACCTCCCCTACTGATCCCCCCATCTACCTTAACTTTTAAGAGTTTAAAGTGCACAAATGGCGCCCCTTAGGTTTCTGACACTAAATGTAAGAGGTCTAAACACCTTTGGTAAACGTAGCTTGCTAACTAGAACACTAAAATTCCACAAGGCCGATGTAGCCTTTCTTCAGGAAACGCACCTCTTAGGAGATGCCTCCCCCGGCCCGTCATTCCGGGATTATCCCGTGGTAAAAACTGCCTCTTACTCTAAGAAAGCCAGAGGCGTTGCTATCCTCATTAACAAAAGAGTGGCCTTTGAACCGCTTCATGAGTTCAGAGATCCACAAGCAAGATACCTTATCCTGATATGTAACCTTGACCATGTCAGTTACACCTTAGTATCTGTATATTTGCCTAACACCCTCCAGCCCAGATATCTGAAGAAAATCTTACATAAAGTGGACCAAGTTAGACAAGGCAGGGTGATAGTGGCAGGTGACCTGAATATGGTGTGGGATGGCGGCCTTGACAGACAGACAAAATTACCTAAAAAGAGCTCCTCTTGCCCAGAGACCATTAGTCGTAGATTCCGAGAGCTTATGTCCCAATTTAATTTTTTCGATGTTTGGAGATCTCTACATCCTCTGGACAGAGACTATACTCACTATTCTATACCCCACTCCACACACTCTAGACTAGATTACATGTTTTGTCACCCAGACTCCTTAGACCTTATACTTCGCACAAAGATCTGTGCGTGCCCATGGTCAGACCATGACATGGTTTTAATGGACATAGAGTCGCAGAACACCATTAGGCCCAGACCCAACTGGAAACTACCCCACACCCTTCTATCCGACATCCCCTTTAGAGAGGAACTTAGGAAAGAGATAAACTTCACCTTACAAATCAATGACACACCTGGAATCCGGGAAGATACTCTGTGGGGAGCCTTTAAGGCCACCACTAGAGGTTTCTTTATTCAAAAACAAGCCCACTTGAGGAAACAGGCAGGCCTCTCCTTGTCTCAAGCCCATCGTAAACTTAGGGATCTTGAATCGCAAAGTCATAAAGCAGATAACATACAAATTAAGGAGGAGATTAGAAATGTGAGGAGACATATATGCAAGCTGGAATATACCAAAACCCAAAATAACTTGCTCAAATTGAAACAGCTATTCTACACTAAGGGTAATAAGGCTGACACAATCTTAGCGAATAAATTAAGACACCGCACTAGTAACTCTCGCATTCACGAGATTAAACAAGGTGCTCAATCCTACAAACTCCCATCACATATAGGCCAACAGTTCAACAAGTATTACTCAACACTGTATAACATCCAAAATGATACCTCATTCCAGCCAGCCCCATCAGAGGCTATAGGCCCCTTCCTGCGCTCCTTAAGATTACCTACTCTAGATGAGGCTACTGCTGATAGCTTAGATGGCCCGGTCACGCCCCAAGAGATTAAATTCGTTATTAAAAATTTGAAGTCTCTCAAGGCCCCTGGACCGGACGGTTTTACCGCAATCTTCTATAAAACATACCTCCGGGAGATTGTCCCCATCCTGACCAGATTCTATAACTTAGCTAGAGACGAAGGAAAATTCCAAAGAGAGTTCCTAGAGGCCTCCATCACCACAATTCTCAAGCCCAACAAAGACCCAACACTCTGCGCTAGCTATAGGCCCATATCTTTGATTAATACCGACGTTAAAATATATGCAAAAATTTTAGCAAATAGGCTCGCAAGACTCCTCCCCTCACTTATTAACCCTGACCAGGTTGGCTTCATCCCTGGAAGAGAAGGTCCTGACAATACGAGAAGGCTCCTTAATATTCTCCTAGAAGCCAAAAGACTCAACAAACCAATTGCAGTGCTCTCTCTCGATGCTGAGAAAGCATTTGACCGGGTCAGATGGGACTTCCTGTGGGAAGTTCTAAAGACCTTTCGCTTCCCGGCCTCCATCATCCAAGCAGTACAAGCTTTGTACTCGGCCCCTACGGCCTCAGTTAGGGGTCTGGGATTTCATTCCTCTCCCTTCCCTATCTCAAATGGCACCCGACAGGGTTGCCCTCTATCACCCATCCTGTTTGCGCTGGCCATTGAACCGCTCGCTGCTGCCATTAGAGCTGACAAAGAGATATCTGGAGTTACCCTGCATGGAACAGTCCACAAAGTGGCTCTGTTCGCAGATGACACCACCATATTTTCCGCAAACCCCCTCAGTGAGATACCTAAACTCCTATCCACACTAGATACATTCAGTAGCCTATCCTTTTATAGGCTAAATCAATCCAAAACCGAACTCTACACACAGGGTTTCCCGGAATCTGTCACTAATTCACTACGAGACAAATACAACTTTGTTATCAACAATACGTATGTCTCCCACTTAGGAGTTAAACTCTCTAACTCCATCCCCAACCTTATCTTGAATAATTATAAGCCCCTTTTAACCGAATTACATACTCTGACCAGTCAATGGAATTTTCGTTCCATTTCTTGGCTGGGTCGGGTAACAGCCCTTAAAATGAGCTATCTTCCAAAACTAACATATATCATGCGTTGCCTCCCTATTAGAGTACCTAGAGCCCTACTCACTCAGTTTCAGGGCGCCTGTACCAAATATATATGGCAAAATAAGCCTCCACGAGTAGCCCATAGGCTTCTGCAATATCCTAGAATGCATGGGGGAGTGGCCTCCCCGTCCATATTCAGATACTATGAGGCCGCCATGCTCACGCACATTACCCAATGGGGCGTAAAGGACTCTGATAGTAGATGGAGGTCAATTGAACAGGCCTCCCTAACCTTCGACCTTACCCTGAGGGACCTGATTTGGACCCCTCCACACTGCCGAAGAACCTTAGGTATAGAGAATCAGATAATCCGAGAATGCCTAGCCTCTTGGGAACTTCTGAGACATTACTCCCAGGTGGCCCCCCACCCATCCCCTATCACTACATTAACTGGCCTCTTATCTGGTCTTCCTGACTCCCACCCCTCGACGTGGCTGAGACTGGGTGTCTCGAGAGTAGCTGACCTCTGGTCCTCATCTTCTCACGATTAGTTTGTACCCTTTACCCAAATTGGCGGCTCAGCACCTCCCCCGCTTTATATGCGATTTGAATATGTAAGAGTCCTCAGCTTACTGACTAGCTGGGGCTTTAAACCATCTCTCTCTAGACCACCAACCATCTGGGAAGCCAGATGGCAACAGGGATTGAGGCTAGGTAAGCCACTATCTCTCCATTATTCCATCATGGAGGGCGCATCCCCTATAGACAAAGCTACGCATATCACTAAATGGGAACAGAAACTTGAGTTCATTGCCCCCACCAAAGAATGGCACCGTACATTACTCCTCACAAATAAAACCCTCCACTGTGTCACTATGCATGAGAACTACATTAAATTGCTCACACAATGGTACTTTGTGCCTGCTAGATTAGCTACAATTTTCCCTGGGGCATCTCCTATCTGCTGGAGAGATTGCGGTAGGGTAGGAGACATGGCACACATTTGGTGGACTTGCTCCAAATTGAGGCCCATTTGGAATAAATGTTTCTCAACTCTTATGTCTATGGGTATCTCCCTTCCCAATACACCGGAAGTCGCCTTACTCCACATAGGTATCTGCAAACTCCCTAGACACTATGCTTCATTAAGCATCTATTTCTTTTCGGCTATCAAACTCAATATAGCTAAAGCTTGGAAAAGAACTAGCCCCCCATCTTGGTCTGACATCACCCAAACCATGGCCTATATCTACACCATGGAAAAACCTATCTACTACTCCAAGGGTAAAGTCGACTTTTTTGAACTGATTTGGGCAGAATGGAAAGATAGATTTGACACGACTTGGCTCCCTAGCTTTGAGACTTAGTCTATTATACCCTCACTCAGTAATGTCGGTACGACATCCCACACCTATCTAGTTTTAATTAGTGTCCATTACAGGTTTATTCCCTTGGCCTTAGACCCTATCCTCCCCCCTTCCCCTCCCCTCTCTCATGGATGACCCCCCCCCCCCTTTTTCCCCCTCCACCCCCCCTTTTTCTTTTCTTTTTTTTTCTTTTTTCAGTTACTTCTGACTTAAGTGAACAATTCTGTAATACCCTTACTTTGGATATAGAGGTTACATATGTTTAGTTGATCCATTAATGCATATACTGTGTTTCCTTATGTATCCATTCTTTTTGTCATGTTGCTGAAATAGTACGCTTTGGTCGTACTAATGTTGTATTTGTTTATTTCATCTGAAAAATCTAATAAAAATATTTAAAAAAAAAAAAAAAAAAGAATACTGTTCTGAAAGACTAGACAACCAGTAAGTTGAAGCAGCAGCCACATAAGTAATAGAAATAGCTGACCTGTGAATATTAACCTGCATGTAAAAAGGCCCTTCTATGAAAAGACTAACTTTCTGTCTAAAGGGTCTTTAAAAGAAGTACTGTCTTCCAAAGGAATAGTAGTGCATTTAGCAAGAGTCGAAATGGCCCCATACACCTTGGGAATGGTTTTCCAAAATTAATATTAGCAACAGATACAGGATATAACATTTAAACCTTGCAAAATGAGTAAATGAACTACTTGTCTAAGCCCATTCCCTAGAAATTATGTCAGAGACAGCATCAGGAGTATAGAAAACCTCAGAGATTAACAACAGTTTTAAAAACTGAATTTTAACAATTACAAGGCTTATCATCAGAAACTAGGATCTTTGACCCCTAAAGTAAATAAGACCTCCTTTAAAAGAGAACAAATATGTTCAACTTTAAACAAAAAAAGAGGAAATATCAGGTTCAATAACTGATGAAGGTTCCTCATCACCAGAGGAAACTTCACCATCTGAAGACATAACAGTATCCTTGGTCACAAGGCACATAGAACTTGTAGAAGGTAAAATCTGAACTGACCTTTTACGCTTGTTTGAAGGCGGGAGAGCAGCCAGCGCCTCAGAAACTGCAGCTTTGATAACATTTTTCATATTAGGTGAAACATTACCAATATTCTCCTGTAATGAACAAATAGATGGTGCATTAATATCCAAACAAATAGCATTAGGTTGGTCTGATTGCATTAATAATTCTAAACATGAGTCACATAAATGAGCTGGAGAAGGCACTTCAGCTTTATTACAATAAGCACAGCTAATAATCAGCTAGATTATGAGTTTTGAGCGCTATAGGGAAATTAACGACCGCAACATTTTCAGTGTTATTTCCCCTCCCTATAGCGCTGCTATTACAGGTTTTAAAAAAGCAGGCTTGTGCGGGTGATATGGCTGTGTTGAGCTCCATACCGCACCGAAATCAAGCGCTGCTTTGACGTGCTCATGCATGATTTCGCTCTAGAGATTAATGGGGAGAGCCAGCAAATAAAAAAAAAAAAGCCTAACACCTGCGATCGCGGAAACAAAAGCTCCGTAACGCAGCCCCATTGATGTATATGGGGAAACAAAAAGTTATGTTTAAACCTAACACCCTAACATAAATCCCGAGTCTAAACAACCCTAATCTGCCGCCCCCGACATCGCCGCCACCTACATTAGTTATTAACCCCTAATCTGCCGACCCCCAACATCGCCGCAACCTACATAATGTTATTAAACCCTAATCTGCCGCCCTTAACAAAAGCCGCCACCAATGTCGCCACTATACTAAAGTTATTAACCCCTAAACCTCTGGCCTCCAATATCACTAACACTTAATAAATATATTTACCCCTAAACCTAACCCTAAGCCTAACCCTAACACCCCCTAACTTAAATATAATTGAAATAAAGCTAAATAAACCTTACAATTATTACCTAAATAATTCCTATTTAAAATTAAATACAAACTTACCTGTAAAAAAAAAACCTAAGCTAGTTACAATATTACTAATAGTTATATTGTATCTAGCTTAGGTTTTATTTTTATTTCACAGGTAAGTTTGTATTTAATTTAACTAGGTAGACTAGTTAGTAAATAGTTATTAACTATTTACCAACTACCTAGTTAAAATAAATACAAACTTACCTGTGAAATAAAACCTAACCTGCCTTACACTAAAAACTGACATTACAATAAAATAAATTAAATAATTAAAATAAAATTTTCTAAATGATAAAAAAATAAAAATAAAAAAAATTACAAAAAATAAAAAAACACATTTTAAAAAATAAAAACGAATTACTCCTAATATAATAGCCCTATAAAAATAAAAAAAGCCCCCCAAAATAAAAAAAAACCCTAGCCTACACTAAACTGCCAGTGGCCCTTAAAAGGGAATTGTGTGGGGCATTGCCCCAAAGAAATCTGCTCATTTACCTGTAAAAAATAAACACCCCCAACAGTAAAACCCACCACCCAACCAACCAACCCCCCAAATAAAAACCTATCTAAACAAACCTAAGCTAACCATTGCCCTGAAAAGGGCATTTAGATGAACATTGCCTTAGCTCTTTTACATTGCCCAAACCCCAAGCTAAAAAAAAAAACCCACCCAAAAAACCTAACACTAACCCCCGACGATCCACTTACAATTTTTGAAGTCCGGACATCCATCCTCATCCAGGCGGCAAGAAGTCTTCATCCGGGCGGCCTCTTCCATCTTCATCCAGCCGGCGAAGTCCTCATCCAGACAGCAAGAAGTCTTCATCCAGACAGCAAGAAGTCTTCATCCAGACAGCAAGAAGTCTTCATCCAGACTGCATCTTCTATCTTCATCCATCCGGCGCGTGTCCATCTTCAAGACATCCTTCGCGGAACATCCTCTTCTTACGATGGTCGCTGTAAAATGAAGTTTCGCTTTAAGTGACGTCATCCAAGTGGCGTCCCTTACATTCCTATTGGCTGAAAGATTTATATCAGCCAATAGGAATTAAAGGTGAAAAAAATCCTATTGGCTGTTGCAATCAGCCAATAGGATTGAGCTTTCATCCTATTGGCTGATCCAATCAGCCAATAGGATTGAGCTCTCATTCTATTGGCTGATTGCAACAGCCAATAGGATTTTTTCACCGTTATTTCCTATTGGCTGATAGAAATCTTTCAGCCAATAGGAATGTAAGGCATGCCATCTTGGATGACGTCACTTAAAGGAAAACGTCATTTTACAGTGACCATCGTAAGAAGAGGATGCTCCGCGCCGGATGTCTTGAAGATGGACCCGCTCCGCGCCGGATAGATGAAGATAGAAGATGTCGTCTGGATGAGGACTTCGCCGGCTGGATGAAGATGGAAGAGGCTGCCCGGATGAAGACTTCTTGCTGGCTGGATAAGGATGGATTTCCGGACTTCGAAAATTAAGTGGATCGTCGGGGGTTAGTGTTAGGTTTTTTTGGGTGTTTTTTTTTTTTTTAGCTTTGGGTTTGGGCAATGTAAAAGAGCTAAATGCCCTTTTAAGGGCAATGCCCATCCAAATGCCCTTTTCAGGGCAATGGTTAGCTTAGGTTTATTTAGATAGGTTTTTATTTAGGGGGGTTGGTTGGTTGGGGGGTTTTACTGTTGGGGGGGGTGTTTGTATTATTTTTTTTTAACAGGTAAAAGAGCGGATTTCTTTGGGGCAATGCCCCACAAAAGGCCCTTTTAAGGGCCATTTGCAGTTTAGTGTAGGCTAGGGTTTTTTTTTATTTTGGGGGGGATTTTTTATTTTGATAGGGCTATTAGATTGAGAGTAATTCGTTCTTATTTTTGATAATGTGGTTTTTATTTTTTGTAATTTAGAAAATTGTATTTTAATAATTTAATTTATTTTATTGCAATGTTTTAGTGTAAGGCAGGTTAGGTTTTATTTTACAGGTAACTTTGTATTTATTTTAGCTAGGTAGTTATTCAATAGTTAATTATTTACTAACTAGTCTACCTAGATAAAATAAATACAAACTTAGCTGTGAAATAAAAATAAAACCTAAGATAGCTACACTATAACTATTAGCTATATTGTAGCTAGCTTAGGTTTTATTTTACAGGTATGTATTTAGTTTTAAATAGGAATAATTTAGGTAATAATTGTGAGGTTTATTTAGCTTTATTTTAATTATATTTAAGTTAGGGGGTGTTAGGGTTATGATTAGGGTTAAGTTAAGATTAGGTTTAGGGGTTTATATATTTATGTAGAGTTAGTGATGTGGGAGGTCAGAGGTTTAGGGGTTAATAGTTTATTTAAATATATTTCGTTGTGGGGGGCTTGCGGTTTAGTGGTTAATAGGTTTATTATAGTGGCGGTGTGGGCGGCCGTCAGATTAGGGGTTAATAATTTTTAAATAATGTGTGATGCAGGAGGCAGCGGTTTAGTGCTCAATAGGTTTATTATAGTGGCAACGATGTCGGGGAGCGGCGGAATAGGGGTTCATAATTTTATTTTAATGTTTGCGATGCTGGGGGGGGGCCCTCGGTTTAGGGGTTAATAGGTAGTTTATGGGTGTTAGTGTAATTTTTTAACACTTTAGTTATGAGTTTTATGCTACAACTTTGTAACGTAAAACTCATAACTACCGAGTTTAGATGGCGGTACAGATCTTGTCGGTTATAGGGTGTACCGCTCACTTTTTGGCCTCCCATGCAAACTCGTAATACCGGCGCTATGGAAGTCCCATTGAAAAAGGACTTTTTTAATAGTAAACGTTGCGTGATGGCCAAAAAGGTGTGCGGTACACCTATACCGACAACACTTATAATAGTGGCGTTAGGGGAAAAAACAGCGTTATGAAGCATAATGATGCTTTTTCATTAATAACGCAAAACTCGTAATCTAGCTGAATGGTAGAAAGGTGTTCAGGGGACTCAGTTTCTCTGGTAGATTTAGGACAAAATCAGACTGTTCCATTATAGCAAGTGACAAAAGCAATGCAATAAATACTATAACCCCGTTTAAAAAGCTCTTGAAGAATGGAAATCACTTACCCTCTCCTAAGTAGCTTTTTAAATAAACTCAAAGGCATAATGCACGCTAAGCCAAACTGCAAAATAAAGCAGGAGTCATCAACATTACATCTGAAGGGCAGATAATGGTCATCAGAATGAGGAAGCCACACTCCAAAAAAACAACTTAACAGCTATAAAGGATATAGTACGTCTAATCCTGATGTGTGCATAGTAGAGGATGAACGTGCGCTAACCCGATGCACATAAACCAGCCGAAGCATGAAAGTATCTGTAATAAAATGTGCGCAACCCCGATTTGCATAAATCCAAAGGCAGATGTGCGCAATTCAAACTAAGCACGTCAAAAAAGCAGACGCATGCAAAACAGCAAGGGGAATAATGTAAAGGATTCTGTTCCAGGGCTATATATATTAGCAAATTATATACATATATATGGTCTCAAAGTACCGGACCTGGGACCATATGCGGCCCTCAAGATAGTTGAATCTGTTCCTCCCTTTTATGTTAGGTAAATTATTAATTTGGCTCTATCATTTTTTTATGGTTCTAAGAGGTGTGACAATTTAATGGTCTATAAAGGCACCCACAGGATAAATATAAAGACAAGCAGGTCTCGTGCATGATGCCTATTATGCACTGCTTGTATAAATGCCACTTTTTATTAAGTTCAAGAATGATCCCTTCACTTGACACTCACAAGAAAATTATACGGTGCGAAGATCTATTGTGGACTACAGATCCTACCACTACTACTTGGGTAAATATCTCTTCCAGTTTCTTATATATCCAGTTCCCGAGTACGCACTCTGTTCAAGTGGCCTCCATGGGAAAAGAACACTTGGGCAGTGGCCCCTAAATACAATGAGCTTGATACCCCTGCTATAGAGTGTCTAAATGTTAATAAATGATACTTGCCAATAGACACTCGTTCACCAGCAAACAAGCAGCAGACAGCCAAACCAGTACTGAAACATATCAGCAGATGTTATAGGAGTATATTGTAGATCCATAAAGAGAGGCAAAAGAAAAGTCCCTGCGACCAATTATGGAAGAAGGTTTATGAAAAAATTTCCATGAGGTTAAAAAAAGAATCAAACCACACCCCATATACATCCCTCTGACAAGCACTGTACTCTGTGGAGAAACCGGGCCTCAATATAGACTGAAAACCCCTCTCTCTGAAGAATCAAAAGCACATCTTCCTTCTTCAACTACCTCCAGCTGAGGCAAAGTAAAGACTGAAGTACGTGTGAGGGGTTTTATAGGGTTCTTGAGGTTTGGGAATCTTTACCTCCTCTTAGTAGTAGATTAGAGTAATTCCCAGGAGTAATGGATCGTGGACATCACCACCTGTATGAAAGAAATTCTGTTCTACACAGGAAACTCAATCTTTTTATAAAAGGCCTTCATTATTAAAAGGGACATTTAACCCAAATGTTTAAAGGTGCACTAAAATAAAAATGTCAGTATTCAGACTTTACAATTTACTTCTATTAACAAATTGTGCACAGTCTTATTATACAAACAGTTCCTACTGAGCATGTGCAAGAGTTCACAGTGTTTACATATATGAGTCACGTGATATAGGGGGGCAGCAAATTGTAAAAGTAAATTTTAAGATTTCTCAGAAAAATAAAAAATAATAATTACTGTTTATTTAAAAATTCAGAGTTAAAGGGTTATGAAACCCAATATTTATCTTTATCATTATTTAGATAGAGAATACAATTGAAAAAAGTTTCCAATTTACATTGTTCTGATTTCATTCCTTGTAGGTAGCATACACATCTGTAGAACTTACATGACAGGAAATAGTGCTGCAATCTAGTGCTCTTGCTAATGTATAACATTGTTATACAACTGCTGCCATCTAGTGCTCTTGCTAATGTATAACATTATTATAAATCTGATGCCATCTAGTGCTCTTGCTAATGTATAACATTATTATAAAGCTGCTGCCATCTAGTGCCCTTGCTAATGTATAACATTGTTATAAAACTGCTGCCATCTAGTGTTCTTGCTAATGTATAACATTATTATAAATCTGATGCCATCTAGTGCTCTTGCTAATGTATAACATTATTATAAAGCTGCTGCCATCTAGTGCTCTTGCTAATGTATAACATTGTTATAAAACTGCTGCCATCTAATGCTCTTGCTAATGTATAACATTGTTATAAAACTGCTTCTATCTAATGCTCTTGCTAATGTATAACATTGTTATAAAACTGCTGCCATCTAGTTCTCTTGCTAATGTATAACATTGTTATGAAACTGCTGCCATCTAGTGCTCTTGCTAAGGTATAACATAAACTGTTGCCATCTAGTGGTCTTGCTAATGTATAACATTATTAAAAACTGCTGTCATCTAGTGCTCTAGCTAATGTATAACATTGTTCTAAAACTGCTACCATCTAGTGCTCTTGCTAATGTGTAACATTGTTCTAAAACTGCTGCCATCTAGTGCTCTTGCTAATGTATAACATTGTTCTAAAACTGCTGCCCATATAGTGCTGCACACCCCCTGCTTTTCAACAAAGTATAACAAGAAAACAAAGAAAATTTGATATTAGAAGTATATTGGAAAGTTGTTTAAAATAGTATGTTCTATCTGAATCATGAAAACAAAAATTATGCTTACCTGATAAATGTATTTCTTGATATGGTTGGGAATATCACTCCTGGACAGCAAGAGACGGCAAAGAGCACCACAACAAAGCTGTTAAGTATCACTTCCCTTCCCAAAACCACCAGTCATTCGACCGAAGGAAAAGGAAAGAAAGGAAATAACACAAGGTGCAGAGGTGCCTGAGGTTTATATAAAAAAACTGTCTGAAAATAAGGGCGGGCCGTGGACTCACCGTGTCAAGAAAGAAATTTATCAGGTAAGCATAAATTTTGTTTTCTTTCTTTAGACACGGTGAGTCCACGGGATCATCAATTACTGTTGGGAACCAATACCCAAGCTAGAGGACACAGATGATTAGGGAGGGACAAGGCAGGTTACCTAAACGGAAGGTACCACTGCTTGAAGAACCTTTCTCCCAAAGAAACTTCAGCCGAGGCAAAAGTATCAAATTTATAGAATTTAGAAAAAATGTGCAAAGAAGACCAAGTCACAGCCTTGCAAATCTGTTCCCCAGAGGCCTCATTCTGTTCAGCAGTCTCATACGCCAAACGAATAATACCTCTCAACCAGAGAGATAGAGAAGTGGCAGAAGCTTTCTGTCCTTTACGTTTCTCAGAAAATGCAAAAGACTGACGAAAATCCTTAGTCGCCTACAAATAGAATTTAAGAGCCCACACAACATCTAAGTTGTGCAACAAACGTTCCTTATGAGAAGGAGGATTAGGACAGAGAGAAGGAACAACAATTTCCTGATTAAAAGTTTCATCTAATAACTTGGAAGAAAACCTAACTTAGTACGAAGAACCGCCTTATCAACATGAAAGATAAGATGAGGCGAATCAGACTGCAAAGCTGAGAGTTTCGAAACTCGCTGAGCAGAAAAGATAGCAATCAGAGACAAAACCTTTCAGGATAACAACTTAATATCCATGGAATGCAAAGGCTCAAATGAGCCTGCTGCAAAACTTTAAGAACAAGGGTACGGCTCTAAGGTGGAGCAACAGATATAAACACAGGCCTGATTCTGACCAGGGCCTGACAAAGATTGCACATCTGGCACGCTTATGTAGCAAAATAGACAATTAAACTTGCGAGCACACATTCAAGGTGCAAGTAGCTACAGCCGTTTTCAAACTGCGGACCTTCCACTTGCTAGACAGCTAAGCCTCCTAAATTTCACCTCCTCCTTGCACTGAAGGCAAAGAGAATGACTGGGGGTTGTGGGAAGGGAAGTGATACTTAACTGCTTTGCTGTGGCGCTCTTTGCCTCCTCCTGCTGGCCAGAAGTGATATTCCCAACAGTAATTGCTGATTCCGTGGACTCACCGTGTCTTAAGAAAGAAATAATTTTTGGGGGTTTTATGTCCCTTTAGGTAACATTGCACCGTCTATTTATTATGCACTTGTTGGTTATTTAATTCTACTGTATTGTCCCTAAGCAATTATTTTTTTTACATTATTCTAAAATTTTATTTTGTATCTAGATATTTTGAAATGTAGAGGTTAAGTAAAAATATATAGTGTACATATATAAACAAAATAGTTATCATTTGTAAAGAGCTGCTAAATTCCATAACGCTGGGTGAGTGAGTACACAGTGACAAATAAAAATAGATACCTAAATTATCTAAACAAACTAATACAAGACAAGAGGGCCCTGAACCAAAGAGCTTACAATCCAACTGTGTCATGGTACCTTGTGTTTAGAATAATGGTTGGGAAACATAAAATAACAGGCAGAAAAAAGATGGTCCTAGAAAACTGCTAAAACTGACATTTATGGTTAAATATGCAATTTGATAAAAAATATATTACAGGTGGGCAATGTGTCGATCTCCTGCACTAAATCTTGTACATGTTTGTATATCTACTTATGAATGACAGGCGAAACTCAAGTGTGCAGAGACAACAAGTATTATATGAGGAGGGATAGTGATCGGGAATAGTCCCCCTGACTTGAATGGTACCGACTGTGGTCTATAACCCACACATACCGCTTTTCTATATACAATCACGGCCTATCTACTTGCCTTTTTATTTTTATTCCAGATTTATTAGAATAGGACAAAAGCAGACACAAGCTTTAAAGTGTTTCCAGACAGGAATCAAGAAAAACATAATTTATGTAAGAACTTACCTGATAAATTAATTTCTTTCATATTGGCAAGAGTCCATGAGCTAGTGACTTATGGGATATACATACCTACCAGGAGGGGCAAAGTTTCCCAAACCTCAAAATGCCTATAAATACACCCCTCACCACACCCACAATTCAGTTTAACGAATAGCCAAGTAGTGGGGTGATAGAAAAAGGAGTAAAAAGCATAAAAAAAAGGAACTGGAAATAATTGTGCTTTATACAAAAAATCATAACCACCATAAAAAAGGTGGGTCTCATGGACTCTTGCCAATATGAAAGAAATTAATTTATCAGGTAAGTTATTACATAAATTATGTTTTCTTTCATGTAATTGGCAAGAGTCCATGAGCTAGTGACGTATGGGATAGCAATAACCAATATGTGGAACTCCACAGAAGAGTCACTAGAGAGGGAGGGATAAAAATAAAAACAGCCATTATCAGCTGAAAAAATGAAATCCACACCCAAAAGAATAACTTTTTCTCATAATGCAAAGAAAAAACTTAAAACATAAGCAGAGGAATCAAACCGAAACAGCTGGCTGCCTGAAGAACTTTTCTACCAAAAACTGCTTCCAAAGAGGCAAATACATCAAAACGGTAGAATTTAGTAAATGTATGCAAAGAAGACCAAGTTGTTTTGCAAATCTGATCAACTGAAGCTTCATTCTTAAAAGCCCATGAAGAAACTGTAAAATTCTAGGAATTCTAAAAGAATGGCAGGAGAATTTATGAGAAGAACACCATGAAATATAAGTCTTCCAGACTCGATAATAAATCTTCCTAGAGACAGATTTACGAGCCTGTAACATAGTATCAATCACTGAGTCAGAGAAACCTCTATGACTAAGCACTAAGTGTTCAATTTCCATACCTTCAAATTGAATGATTTAAGATCCTAATGGAAAAACTGCCCTTGAGACAGAAGGTCTGGTCTTAAAGGAAGTGGCCAAGGTTGGCAACTGGACATCCAGACAAGATCCGCATACCAGAACCTGTGAGGCCATGCTTGTGCTACCAGAAACACAAACGATAGTTCCATGATGATCTTGGAGATCACTCTTGGAAGAAGAACTAGAGGCGGGAAGATATAAGCAGGTTGGTAAAACCAAGGAAATGCTAACGCATCCACCGCCTGGACAGGTACCTGGGAAGTTTCTTGTTTAGATGTGAAGCCATCAGATCTATTTCTGGAAGACCCCACATATGAACAATCTGAAACAACACATCTGGATGGAGCGACCACTCCCCCGGATGTAAAGTCTGACGGCTGAGATAATCCGCCTCCCAATTGTCTACACCTGGGATATGTACCGCAGAAATTAGAGAAAAGCTGGATTCCGCCCAAGAAAGTATCCGAGATACTTCTTTCATAGCTAGGGCACTGAGTCCCACCCTGATGATTGACATATGCCACAGTTGTGATATTGTCTGTCTCAAAACAAATGAACGGTTCTCTATTCAACAGAGGCCAAACCTGAACAGCCCTGAAAATAGCACAGAGTTCTAATATATTGATTGGTAACCTCGCCTCTTGAGATTTCCAAACCCCCTGTGCTGTCAGAGATCTCCAGACAGTTCCCCAACCTAAAAGACTTGCATCTGTTGTGATCACAGTCCAGGTTGGACGAACAAAAGAGGCCCTTTGAACTATATGATGGCGATCTAACCACCAAGTCAGAGAGAGTCGAACATAGGGATTTAAGGATATTAATTGTGATATCTTTGTATAATACCTGCACCATTGATTCAGCATATAAAGCTAAAGAGGTCTCAAATGAAAACGAGCAAAGGGGATCGCGTCCGATGCTGCAGTCATGAGACCTAAAACCTCCATGCACATAGCTACTGAAGGGAATGATTGAGACTGAAGGTTCCGACAAGTTGAAACTAATATTATTCGTCTTTTGTGGCTTTGGTTTCTTAAACGGCTTAGATTTATTCCAACTTGAAGAAGGTTTCCAAATGGAACCAGATTCTTTGGGGGAAGGATTGGCTTTCTGTTCCTTATTCTGTTGAAATGAACAAAAACAATTAGAAGCTTTAGATTTACCCTTAGATCTCTTATCCTGAGGTAAAAACTCCCTTCCCCCCAGTGGCAGTTGAAATAATCAAATTCAACTGAGAACCAAACAAATTGTTACCTTGGAAAGAAAGAGATAGTAATCTAAACTTAGATACCATGTCAGCGTTCCAATATTTGAGCCACAAAGCTCTTCTAGCTAAAATAGCTAACAACATAGATCTAACATCAATTTTGATATTATCAAAAATGGCATCACAGATAAAATGATTAGTATGTTGAAGCAAGCGAACAATGCTAGACAAATCAGGGTCTGTTTACTGTTGCGCTAAGCTTTCCAACCAAAAAGTTGATGCAGCGGCAAAATCAGCCATAGAAATGGCAGGCCAGAGAAGATAGCCAGAATATAAATAAGCTTTCCTTAGATAAGATTCAAGTTTCCTATCTAAAGGGTCCTTAAAGGAAGTACTATCTTCCATAGGGACAGTAGTACGTTTAGTGAAAGTAGAAATAGCCCCATCAACTTTGGGAATTTTTTCCCAAAACTCCAATCTAACTGCTGGCATAGGATACAACTTTTTGTACCTAGAAGAAGGAATAAAAGTAGTAACAGGCCTATTCCATTCCTTTGAAATCATATCAGAAATAGCATCAGGAACTGGAAAAACCTCTGGAGTAACCACAGGAGGTTTATAAACAGAATTTAAACGTTTACTAGTTTTAGTATCAAGAGGACTAGTTTTCTCAATATCCAAAGTAATCAACACCTCTTTTAATAAGGAACGAATATATTCCATCTTAAAGAGATAAGAAGATTTGTCAGTGTCAATATCTGAGGTAGGATCTTCTGAATCAGATAGATCCTCATCAGAGGAGGACAATTCAGTATGTTGTCGGTCATTTGAAATTTCCTCAACTCTATGATAAGTTTTAAAAGACCTTTTACATTTATTAGAAGGCGGAATAAGAGACAAAGCCTTCTGAATCGCATCAGCAATAAAACCTTTTATATTCACAGGGATATCATGTACATTAGATGTTGAAGGAACAACAGGCATTGCACTAGTACTGATGGATACATTCTCTGCATGTAAAAGCTTATGACAGCTGGAGATATAATCTCCGCTAACGTACAACAGAATCACGTATCTTTGGTAGAACTGTTATCAGGCAGCAGGAATCCAACAGTGGTTTCTGAGACAGGATCAGATTGAGACATCTTGCAAATGTAAGAGAAAAAACAACATATAAAGCAAAATAATCAATTTCCTTATATGGAAGTTTCAGGAATGGGGAAAAAAAACATAATTTATGTAAGAACTTACCTGATAAATTCATTTCTTTCATATTAGCAAGAGTCCATGAGCTAGTGACATATGGGATATACATACCTACCAGGAGGGGCAAAGTTTCCCAAACCTTAAAATGCCTATAAATACACCCCTCACCACACCCACAAATCAGTTTAACGAATAGCCAAGAAGTGGGGTGATAAAAAAAAAAGTGCGAAAGCATAAAAAATAAGGAATTGGAATAGTTGTGGTTTATACAAAAAAATCATAATCACAAAAAAAGGGTGGGTCTCATGGACTCTTGCTAATATGAAAGAAATGAATTTATCAGGTAAGTTCTTACATAAATTATGTTTTCTTTCATGTAATTAGCAAGAGTCCATGAGCTAGTGACGTATGGGATAATAAATACCCAAGATGTGGAACTTCCACGCAAGAGTCACTAGAGAGGGAGGGATAAAATAAAGACAGCCAATTCCGCTGAAAAATAATCCACACCCCAAACAAAGTTTAAATCTTATAATGAAAAAAAATGAAATTATAAGCAGAAGAATCAAACTGAAACAGCTGTCTGAAGTACTTTTCTACCAAAAACTGCTTCAGAAGAAGAAAACACATCAAAATGGTAGACCAAGTTGCTGCTTTGCAAATCTGATCAACCGAAGCTTCATTCCTAAACGCCCAGGAAGTAGAAACTGACCTAGTAGAATGAGCTGTAATCCTTTGAGGCAGAGTTCTACCCGACTCAACATAAGCATGATGAATCAAAGACTTCAACCAAGACGCCAAAGAAATGGCAGAGGCCTTTTGACCTTTCCTAGAACCAGAAAAGATAACAAATAGACTAGAAGTCTTTCGGAAATCTTTAGTAGCTTCAACATAATATTTCAAAGCTCTTACTACATCCAAAGAATGTAATGATCTTTCCTTAGAATTCTTAGGATTAGGACACAATGAAGGAACCACAATTTCTCTACTAATGTTGTTCGAATTCACAACCTTAGGTAAAAATTTAAATGAAGTCCGCAACACTGCCTTATCCTGATGAAAAATCAGAAAAGGAGATTCACAAGAAAGAGCAGATAACTCAGAAACTCTTCTAGCAGAAGAGATGGCCAAAATAAACAAAACTTTCAAAGAAAGTAATTTAATATCCAGAGAATGCATAGGTTCAAAAGGAGGAGCTTGTAGAGCTCCCAGAACCAAATTCAAACTCCAAGGAGGAGAAATTGACTTAATGACAGGTTTGATACGAACCAAAGCCTGTACAAAACAATGAATATCAGGAAGATTAGCAATCTTTCTGTGAAACAGCACAGAAAGAGCAGAAATTTGTCCTTTCAAGGAACTTGCAGACAAACCTTTATCCAGACCATCCTGAAGAAACTGTAAAATTCTAGGAATTCTAAAAGAATGCCAGGAAAATTGATGAGAACACCAAGAAATGTAAGTCTTCCAGACTCGATAATATATCTTCCTAGACACGGATTTACGAGCCTGTAACATAGTATTAATTACGGAGTCAGAGAAACCTCTATGACTAAGAATCAAGCGTTCAATCTCCATACCTTCAAATTTAATGATCTGAGATCCTGATGGAAAAATGGGCCTTGAGATAGAAGGTCTGGTCTTAACGGAAGAGTCCAAGGTTGGCAAGAAGCCATCCGAACAAGATCCGCATACCAAAACCTGTGAGGCCATGCTGGAGCCACCAGCAGTACAAACGAACGCTCCTTTAGAATCTTGGAAATCACTCTTGGAAGAAGAACTAGAGGCGGAAAGATATAGGCAGGATGATACTTCCAAGGAAGTGACAATGCATCCACTGCCTCCGCCTGAGGATCCCTGGATCTGGACAGATACCTGGGAAGTTTCTTGTTTAGATGAGAAGCCATCAGATCTATTTCTGGAAGACCCCAGATTTGAAGAATCTGAAGAAATACCTCTGGGTGAAGAGATCATTCGCCCAGATGTAACGTCTGGCGACTGAGATAATCCGCTTCCCAATTGTCTATACCTGGGATGTGAACCGCAGAAATTAGACAGGAGCTGGATTCCGCCCATACAAGTATTCGAGATACTTCTTTCATAGCCAGAGGACTGTGAGTCCCCCCTTAATGATTGATATATGCCACGGTTGTGACATTGTCCGTCTGAAAACAAATGAACGATTCTCTTTTCAGAAGAGGCCACGACTGAAGAGCTCTGAAAATCGCACGGAGTTCCAAAATGTTGATTGGTAATCTCGCCTCCTGAGATTCCCAAACCCCCTGCGCTATCAGAGACCCCCATACCGCTCCCCAACCTGTCAGACTCGCATCTGTTGAGATCACAGTCCAGGTTGGAAGAACAAAAGAAGCCCCTTGAATTAAACGATGGTGATCTGTCCACCACGTCAGAGAGTGTCGTACAATCGGATTTAAAGATATTAACTGTGATATCTTTGTATAATCTCTGCACCACTGGTTCAGCATACAGAGCTGAAGAGGTCGCATGTGAAAACGAGCAAAGGGGATCGCGTGCGATGCAGCAGTCATAAGACCTAGAATTTCCATGCATAAGGCTACCGAAGGGAATGATTGAAACCGAAGGTTTCGACAGGCTGAAATCAATTTCAGACGTCTCTTGTCCGTCAGAGACAAAGTCATGGACACTGAATCTATTTGGAAACCTAAAAAGGTTAACCTTGTCTGAGGAATCAATTAACTTTTTGATAAATTGATCCTCCAACTATGTTCTTGAAGAAACGACACAAGTCGATTCGTATGAGATTCTGCTAAATGTGAAGACTGAGCAAGTACCAAGATATCGTCCAAATAAGGAAATACCACAATACCCTGTTCTCTGATTACAGATAGAAGGGCACCGAGAACTTTTGAAAAAATCCTTGGAGCCGTTGCTAGGCCGAACGGCAGAGCCACAAATTGGTAATGCTTGTCTAGAAAAGAGAATCTCAGAAACTGAAAGTGATCTGGATGAATCGGAATATGCAGATATGCATCCTGCAAATCTATTGTGGACATATAATGCCCTTGCTGAACAAAAGGCAGAATAGTCCTTATAGTTACCATTTTGAATGTTGGTATCCTTACATAACGATTCAATATTTTTAAATCCAGAACTGGTCTGAAGGAATTCTCCTTCTTTGGTACAATGAATAGATTTGAGTAAAACCCCAGACCCTGTTCCAGAACTAGAACTGGCACAATTACTCCAGCCAACTCTAGATCTGAAACACATTTCAGAAATACCTGAGCCTTCACTGGATTTATTGGAATGCGAGAAAGAAAAAAACTTCTTGCAGGTGGCCTTACTTTGAAACCTATTCTGTACATTTGTGAAACAATGTTCTGAATCCAAAGACTGTGAATCGAATTGATCCAAATTTCCTTGAAAAATCGTAATCTGCCCCCTACCAGCTGCGCTGGAATGAGGGCCGCACCTTCATGTGGACTTGGGAGCTGGCTTTGGCTTTCTAAAAGGCTTGGATTTATTCCAGACTGGAGATGGTTTCCAAACAGAAACCATTCCTTTAGGGGAAGGATCAGGCTTCTGTTCCCTATTCTGACGAAAGGAACGAAAACTATTAGCAGCCCTATATTTACCTTTAGATTTTTTATCCTGAGGTAAAAAAGTTCCTTTCCCCCAGTAACAGTTGAAATAATAGAATCCAACTGAGAACCAAACAATTTATTACCTTGGAAAGAAAGGGAAAGCAAAGTTGACTTAGAAGACTTATCAGCATTCCAAGTTTTAAGCCATAAAGCTCTTCTAGCTAGAATAGCTAAAGACATATACCTGACATCAACTCTGATGATATCAAAGATGGCATCACAAATAAAGTTATTAGCATGTTGAAGAAGTTTAACAATGCTATGAGTATTATGATCTGACACTTGGTGCGCCAAAGCCTCCAACCAAAAAGTGGAAGCTGCAGCAACATCAGCCAAAGAAATAGCAGGCCTAAGAAGATTACCTGAACATAAATAAGCTTTCCTTAGAAAGGAATCAATCTTCCTATCTAAAGGATCCTTAAAGGAAGTACTATCTGCCGTAGGAATAGTAGTACGCTTAGCAAGAGTAGAGATAGCCCCATCAACTTTAGGGATTTTGTCCCAAAACTCTTAGCTGTCAGATGGCACAGGATACAATTTCTTAAATCTTTTAGAAGGAGTAAAAGAATTACCCAGATTATTCCATTCCCTAGAAATTACTTCAGAAATAGCATCAGGGACAGGAAAAACTTCCGGAATAACTACAGGAGGTTTAAAAACCGAATTTAAAAACGCTTATTAGATTTAGTATCAAGAGGACTAGAATCCTCAATTTCTAATGCGATTAAAACTTCTTTAAGTAAAGAACGAATAAATTCCATTTTAAATAAATATGAAGATTTATCAGTGTCAATATCTGAGACAGAATCCTCTGAACCAGAAAAATCCTCATCAGAAACAGACAAATCAGAATGATGATGTTCATTTAAAAATTCATCTGAGAAATGAGAAGTTTTAAAAGACCTTTTACGCTTACTGGAAGGAGGAATAAAATACATAGCCTTCCTAATAGATTTAGAAACAAAATCTCTTATATTAACAGGAACATCCTGAGTATTAGATGTTGATGGAACAGCAACAGGTAATGGAATATTACTAATGGAAATTTTATCTGCATTAGCAAGTTTATCATGACATTCATCACAAACTACAGCCGGAGGAACAGTTACCACAAGTTTACAACAAATGCACTTAACTTTGGTAGAACCAGCATCAGGCAGCGTTTTTCCAGAAGTAGCTTCTGATCCAGGATCAATCTGAGACATCTTGCAATATGTAAGAGAAAAAACAAAATATAAAGCAAAATCTATCAAATTCCTTAAATGACAGTTTCAGGAATGGGAAAAAAATGCCAATGAACAAGCCTCTAGTAACCAGAAGCAAAAGAAAAATGAGACTTAAATAATGAAAAAAAAATGGAGACAAAAATGACGCCCACATTTTTTTAGCGCCAAAAAAAGACACCCACATTATTGGCGCCTAAATGCTTTTGGCGCCAAGAATGACGCCACATCCGGTGACGCCGACACTTTTGGCGCAAAACGTAAAAAAAATGACGCAATCACGAACTTCCGGCGACAAGTATGACGCCGGAAATGACAAAGAAATTTTTTGCGCCAAAAAAGTCTGCGCCAAGAATGACGCAATAAAATGAAGCATTTTCAGCCCCCGCGAGCCTAACAGCCCACAGAGAAAAAAAATCAATTTAAAGGTAAGAAAAAAATTGATAATTCATATGCATTATCCCAAATAATGAAACTGTCTGTCTGAAATAAGGAATATTGATCATCCTGAATCAAGGCAAATAAATGTTTAAACACATATATTTAGAACTTTTACATAAAAGTGCACAACCATAGCTTAGAGTGTCACAAAAAATAAGATTTACTTACCCCAGGACACTCATCTACATGTAGTAGAAAGCCAAACCAGTACTGAAACGAGAATCAGTAGAGGTAATGGTATATAAGAGTATATCGTCGATCTGAAAAGGGAGGTAAGAGATGAATCTCTACGACCGATAACAGAGAACCTATGAAAAAGATCCCGTAGAAGGAGACCATTGAATTCAAATAGGCAATACTCTCCTCACATCCCTCTGACATTCACTGCACACTGAGAGGAAAACCGGGCTCCAGCCTGCTGCGAAGCGCATATCAACGTAGAATCTAGCACAAACTTACTTCACCACCTCCACGGGAGGCAAAGTTTGTAAAACTGATTTGTGGGTGTGGTGAGGGGTGTATTTATAGGCATTTTGAGGTTTGGGAAACTTTGCCCCTCCTGGTAGGAATGTATATCCCATACGTCACTAGCTCATGGACTCTTGCTAATTACATGAAAGAAAAAAAGCAAACAGCATAGCCCGCTGAGCATAGAAAAAGGCAAGGAGCATATAGGAAGTGGCATTTAAAAAAATAATTTATTCTGCGCCAAGTATGACGCACAAAGCAAAATGAAATTTTTGGGCGCTAACAACATCCGGAAATGACGCAACTCGCGTCATGGCAGATGCAACTTTGTGCAAGCACACCTGGCGTCAACTAAGATGCCGGAAATGACGAATTTGCGTCACCGAACATACCTTCGCGCCAAAAAAATTCTCGCACCAAGAATAACGCAATAAATATCAGCATTTTGCGACTTTGCAAGCCTAATTTTGCTTGTGAAAATTAATAAAAAAGTAGTCAATTTGAAGAAAAGACTATACCCCAGGTAAGAAAAAATAACTTCTTAAATATATTTCCCAATTTTGAAACCGATAGTCTGCAAAAGAAAATATACATAAACCTGACTCATGGCAAATATAAGTACAATACATATATTTAGAAATTTACATTAATACATAAAGTGCCAAACCATAGCTGAGAGTGTCTTAAGTAATAAAAACATAGTTACCGAAAGACACCCATCCGCATATAGCAGATAGCCAAACCAGTACTGAAACAGTAACAGTAGAGGTAATGGAATATGAGAGTATATCGTCAATCTAAATAAGGGAGGTAGGAGATGAATCTCTACGACCGATAACAGAGAACCTTTGACAAGATTTCCCGTGAGGAAAACCATCAAATCAATAGGAGATACTCTCTTCATGTCCCTCTGACGTTCACTGTACTCTGAGAGGAATCGGGCTTCGAAATGCTGTGAAGCGCATATCACAGAAGAAAATCAAGCAAAAACTTACTTCACCACCTCCATAGGGAGGCAAAGTTTGTAAAAACTGAATTGTGGGTGTGGTGAGGGGTGTATTTCTAGGCATTTTGAGGTTTGGGAAACTTTGCCCCTCCTGGTAGGAATGTATATCCCATACGTCACTAGCTCACCAACATTACAGACCATGTATTAAGGACACGGTATCTAAATAGTATTTTATAAGATAAACATTTTTTTACATCAAGGTCATGTATGTACTGCAATCACAGGTCTATCCTATAACAACTAAACTATGAACAAGAATACATTAAAAATTCACACTAATATTTAATCATTTTTATCACAGTCCTATTACAATGAGATGGTAAAATACTAAACAAATGCATCCGTGTCAAGTCTTTGTCTAACTTATAGGACAGAGGAGAACTTACCGGCTTTAAAACTCAGCTCATCGTGTTCCTGCCCCTCATAGTCATACAGCGCTCTCACTCGCACCTCCAGTCCACTGGGGGCCTCGTCCTCAAATGGGTTGGTGTCTCCATTTGTATCATTTGAAACAAACGGATTATTTGACTCATCATCGGACCATTCAGTAGGATAACTTTTTTCATAACTGCTAACACTGCAAGAAAATACATTTACAAATTAGAAACTTGTACTAAACTGTAATAAATTGTACCAGTGTCAAATTCAAATTTTATTATATCTACTTTACAAGCGGGAAAAAACATTCTCAAATCATGTCATTTAACAAAACTGTTGTATGGAAAAGCAACTAGTCACATATATTGTTTAAATGCACGTTAGTCACAAAGAAACTTCATTTCCTTATTAACCTGAATATTCTAAACTAGTGAAAACAAAATATAAAAAATACAAAATAAGAATATTTAGACAGCAGCATCTTTAAATGCCATATGTATCCATCAATAAAACTCTTTAAAAGGGACATTCCAGTCAAAATGTAAAATGTACAAAGATGAATGACTTTTTTGAATAGAAACACATCTGCAATACATATATTGCCAAAATGGCTTCTAGTAAAAGTTATCACTGTTTTAGTGTTAAAAATTCTGCACGTGCACTTGAAGCATAGCTAGATATTCTCAGTGCAACAGCATTTTAAATACTACAGCTGCTCGGAGTGCCAGTGGGGCTTGTATAATATCAGCAATTAACAAGCACCTTAGGCTCTCTGAGCAAGGGCTGTATTGAAAATGCTGGTGCACGGTGCATACTTAAAGGGACATGAAACCCAACATTTTTATTTCATGATTCAGACAGAACATATCATTTTAAACAACTTTCCAATTTACTGCTATTTAATTTGCTTCCTTGTCTTGTTATCCTTTGTTGAAAGGTTAATCTAGGAAAGCTCAGGAGCAGCAAAGAACCTAGGTTCTAGCTGCTGATTGGTGGCTGCATATATATATACCGATTGTCATTGGCTCACCCCATGTGTTCAGTCAGCAACCAGTAGTGCAATGCTGCTCCTTAAACAAAGCATAACAAGAGAATGAAGCAAACATGATAATAGAAGTAAAGAAAGTTGTTTAAAATCGTTTGTTCTACCTAAATCATGAAAGAAAAATGTTGTGTTTCATGTCCCTTTAAATACACTTTTATTTGAAGCATTTTGCTATTACATGTATATTACAGAACTGAACCACAGCCACGTGGATACAAATGTTGTGTTTCCTGTCCCTTTAAATACACTGTTATTTGAAGCATGTTGCTATTACATGTATATTACAGAACTGAACCGCAGCCACGTGGATACAAATGTTGGCTGGAATGTCCCTTTAAGGGAATGTAATTTCCCTTTTTGTGTGCGAGTTCCAGTGTATAAATAGGCCCTGTACAACTGCACACAGTAGAAGATAACTCGCTAATGTACAAAGCAACTTGTTCAACCTGGATCTTGTAACAAATACAAGGTGATGAATCTAGAGAAAAAGGGCTCAGCTTAAGTTTCTAAATGCAATAAATACCCTGTTTAACAGCCACGTGCACACATAAAGCTTAGAAAATACAGACTCAAAGGTGTTGGTAGAAAGAGAAACTGTGCTGTGACCATAGTAACCCCTTGGTGACAAACGCCCAACATCTGTACCAACCCCCCCAGACTGTGGTTAAAAGACCAGAGGTTAACAGTTATAAGAAAGTGTTGTTAGCGTCCGATGCTGGAAGGAAAAAAACAAAGCCAAGTGAAAAGCAGATCAGTTAAGGGAAAACAAGTAAAACGTTAGGGTCAGACAAGGAGTTAGGCTTCATGCTGCGAGCCTTGCAGTTCTTCGGTTATCACACCCAGATCTGAGACAAAAACAGGTGACTGTGGCCTCGGGACAAACGTTAGTGCAGAGAGAGGGAGCGAGAAGGAAAGGGGGAAAACACTGTATCACCAACTTTTTGGGTTTACTGTCCTCCTTCACAATGATAGTTCCGGACTCCTCCTCTTCCTCAAAGGGATTGGGACTTGGTTGCACTGGCGGGACAATAAGACTATTTGGGAAAGAGAGAGCGGTGACAGCCTGTCATCATGTGTAGCACAAAACAGGACAATCAGCTTTTTATTTATAGGGACAGCAGTATACGGCAAGACCACGAGCAAATAAACCATGATAAACATACCTTAGATTGAATGCACTTGTTTTATAAATGTAGGTAGCTGTATGTCATACGCAGCATAATATCTGACCACATCAAGGTAAAGTCTAGTATGCTTTGCAGACAGAATAAATGCAGACATCAGCCCTTGTATACTTGTGTAGCAAATATTTACCGCTACGCATGCATAAGAGTTCAGTGCTTGTAACAGCCTATATATATCTGTGTGTATATATATACATATACAGGGAGTGCAGAATTATTAGGCAAGTTGTATTTTTGAGGATTAATTTTATCATTGAACAACAACCATGTTCTCAATGAACCCAAAAAACTCATTAATATCAAAGCTGAACAGTTTTGGAAGTAGTTTTTATTTTGTTTTTAGTTTTAGCTATTTTAGGGGGATATCTGTGTGTGCAGGTGACTATTACTGTGCATAATTATTAGGCAACTTAACAAAAAACAAATATATACCCATTTCAATTATTTATTTTTACCAGTGAAACCAATATAACATCTCAACATTCACAAATATACATTTCTGACATTCAAAAACAAAACAAAAACAAATCAGTGACCAATATAGCCACCTTTCTTTGCAAGGACACTCAAAAGCCTGACATCCATGGATTCTGTCAGTGTTTTGATCTGTTCACCATCAACATTGCGTGCAGCAGCAACCACAGCCTCCCAGACACTGTTCAGAGAGGTGTACTGTTTTCCCTCCTTGTAAATCTCACATTTGATGATGGACCACAGGTTCTCAATGGGGTTCAGATCTGTCTTCCAGAAACTGGCAGTAGGACTGGGAGTTGAGCTTGACTCCATCCTCAACCCGAAAAGGCCCCACAAGCTCATCTTTGATGATAGCAGCCCAAACCAGTACTCCACCTCCACCTTGCTGGCGTCTGAGTCGGACTAGAGCTCTCTGCCCTTTACCAATCCAGCCACGGCCCATCCATCTGGCCCATCAAGACTCACTCTCATTTCATCAGTCCATAAAACCTTAGAAAAATCAGTCTTGAGATATTTCTTGGCCCAGTCTTGACGTTTCAGCTTGTGTATCTTGTTCAGTGGTGGTCGTCTTTCAGCCTTTCTTACCTTGGCCATGTCTCTGAGAATTGCACACCTTGTGCTTTTGGGCACTCCAGTGATGCTGCAGCTCTGAAATATGGCCAAACTGGTGGCAAGTGGCATCTTGGCAGCTGCACGCTTGACTTTTCTCAGTTCATGGGCAGTTATTTTGCGCCTTGGTTTTTCCACACGCTTCTTGCGACCCTGTTGACTATTTTGAATGAAACGCTTGATTGTTCGATGATCACGCTTCAGAAGCTTTGCAATTTTAAGAGTGCTGCATCCCTCTGCAAGATATCTCACTATTTTTGACTTTTCTGAGCCTGTCAAGTCCTTCTTTTGACCCATTTTGCCAAAGGAAAGGAAGTTGCCTAATAATTATGCACACCTGATACAGGGTGTTGATGTCATTAGACCACACCCCTTCTCATTACAGAGATGCACATCACCTAATATGCTTAATTGGTAGTAGGCTTTCGAGCCTATACAGCTTGGAGTAAGACAACATGCATAAAGAGGATGATGTGGTCAAAATACTAATTTGCCTAATAATTCTGCACTCCCTGTATAATATATATATATATATATATATATATATATATATATATATATATATATATATATATATATATCTATCACTAGTATAAAAATGTTTGTGTTTGTATTAAGTTTAGTTACTGTGTAGAGTTCCTCTACTTTTATGAGGAAAGGGGGGGGTGCGCTTTATGACAATGCCTGAGGTTTTGGGGCTATGAATATAATTAAAACAAATATATATCTTTTTTAACAGTGAGCCAAGTATTTATATAGATGTGTAGTTTCAACACTTGTAATAAAATTATGAACTGTAAGTGCATTAAAAATAACAGACAGTAAATGTATTTTTTATTATTTAATGTTTACATATTTTAGGAAATAATATTAAGTTAGTTTGCAGAAGACATTTTTTGTGTTTATGACATTAGAGCTAATTTGATTAGGAAGTACATACCTGCTGTGTTTGTTTTGTGACGACTGATCGCCTGCCTGGCTGATACCAGTGAGCGTTACTCCCTCTCCAGGCTTTTTCCTTTCTCTTCTGCTAAGTGTGCGGTTTAGATCAGCTGACCAGTCCTAAAATAGTTAGAAATAGAAGAGAATAAGGCTATCTAGCACAGAGCAAGGCTATCTAGCACAGAGCAAGGCTATCTAGCACAGAGCAAGGCTATCTAGCACAGATAGCAAGATGAAAAAGAAAATGCTGATGGATGTAAAATGACGTACAGATACAAAATGAGAACAGATTAGTGCTATTCATCAGCCGGTCACTAGGGTGCAATGTTCACTAACACAATTTAGAGAAAAGCAGTTGCACAAAGTAAAGGTGGAATTCATATTTGCAGAGGAAGTACATATGTAACTCGGAAAAAAGACAAAGTGTTGTTGTAAAGAAAACAAAAAAATTATGAGGGTGATCATATCTGTGACTGAGCAAAAATCCTTCAGAACAAATCTCCCATAACACATAGGTTTTAGAAACAAATTGAGATTTGGACACAAAATATACTTCTTTATTTAAGATGTGTCATAGTGGAATGAGAACATGTGACAAACGTCCGTTAAAATACTGACTGGTTTAATTGTTACATATTCCATTCATGTCAATTTTTTGTCATATTTGTTTCACAAAAATGTTCTATCAAAAGCACAAAATGATCCTTACTTCTCAAAAGTGTTAAAGGAACTAAAGCCAAAAACATAATTTACTCTTACCTGATAAATTTCTTTCTTAGTAGTGAGAGTCCACGATCCTTACACTTGGGAATTCAACACCTGGCCACCAGGAGGAGGTAAAGACACCCTACCAGAGTTTCATGTATATCCATCCTACTTCCCCTTCCTCCCAAGTAGTATTTAATGCGGAGGAAAAAGAAAGTAGAGAGAGGGTAAAAAGATGCAAATTAAGACTGCCGCTACCATGTACTACATCTTTTGGGTGAGCTTGTGGACTCTCACTACCAAAAAATAAATTAATCAGGTAAAAATAAATTTTCCTTCTAAATACAGGGAGAGTCCACAGCTGCATTCATTACTTGTGGGAATATAGAACCTGGTCACCAGGAGGAGGCAAAGACTTAAATACCTCCCCCACTTCCCTCATCCCCAGTCATTCTTTGCCTTTTGTCACAGGAAGTTATGAGGGGTATCTGCCCTTCGGGATGGACCTGGAGTTTTAAGTAGTCTTGTCAGCCTCTCAGTGAGAGCACTGGTAAAAGTTAGAGTCTGGAGATGCAGGGAGAGTCTTTCTGCGAAACCATCCAGACTCAGATTAACAGTTCCTATAAGTAATCAGCGTTGACAAGTTTCGCTGCTTGCTTTCTTCACTCAAGTCCATGTCAGAGGCGCTGCTACTATCTGTCAAACTTGAAGAAACGTGTTGCTGTTCCACGGATTGGATTCCGGTAAGATCATTTAATTTTTTTACACAGGTTAACGATAGAAAACATACACATACACACACAGATATATACACAAATACACACACACACACACACATACACACATACATACATACACACACACATACATACACACAGATACACACATACATACATACACACACACATACACACACAGATATATACACAAATACACACACACACACACACACACACACACACATACATACACACAGATACACACACACATATACACATACATACACATACATACACACATACACACACATACATACATACACACACATACATACATACACACACACAAACATATACACACACATACACACACACACACATACATACACACACATACACACACACATATACACATACATACACATACATACACACATACACACACATACATACATACACACACATACATACATACACACACACAAACATATACACACACATACACACACACACACATACATACACACACATACACACACACATATACACACACACACACACATACATACACACAGATACACACGCACATACATACACACAGATACACACGCACATATACACACACACAAACATATACACACACATACACACACACACACACACACACACACATTAAAGAGAAAAAAAAATCTGGCTCCTAAGTATTTTGGTTGGCTCCTAGAATAAATTTGTTAAGCCCTGACTTACATTTTCTGCAATGTGCTGTTACCCTGTACCGCACTGGAGTTCAGGAAGGGGGAAGAAATAGAGAGAGGAACGTAGTAAATATTTACATTGAGAGAGAATGGAACAGTGACACCTGCAGGCAGAAATTAAAAGTGCAGGCAAAAAAAAATATCTGCAGAAACGGTACATTTTTTGTGATGAGATCGCACATCGCAGTATGTTCTGCCTTGGGGCCTAAAGGATTCCTCCGATACAGACTTTGATACCTGCGTATGTTGTGAGGAGGACCGGGTTGACCAGCCTGTGTCAGGGTTTTTTCCCTGATCTGTTTGCCATGTGCTGATGGCAGCCATTTTACTCACTTCTCTTGCTGACTCTGGTGCATACTGTGTGATGCTGCTCATTTCCTGCACTTCCTTTTATGGCCAGACTGGTATACATCATCCGTGTGAGACAGGATGCAGTCTCAGAATTGTGATGTCATCACTTCTTATTTAAAGGGCCTCTGTTCAGTATGCGTTGCCCTTGCGTTGTCTCAGACCTGTTTGTGAGTTCCAGTTCCTGTGTATTACCTGGCTGTCTGAAGTCCCTCCTGGTTCCTGATCTCTGGCTTGTTCCTGACTCTGCTGTTCTCCTTGTTCCTGATTCCGGCTCGTATGACTATTCGCTTTGGCTCCTGACTCGACTCGTCTGACTACCAGTTCTGGTTTTGATTCCTGGCTTGTTAATTGACTTGTGGACTTTTTATTATTTTTTGCTATTAATAAAGGTGTGATTATTTTTGCACTTCTTGTCTCAGTCTGATTCCTGGCAGCCTGCTCAATTATGTTCCGTATGCCGCAATAAGGTGTTCTCTTCAAACAATGTTGAGATGTTGGAGACCACTGAGCCGTCTACCGCTGAGGGACGCGGGATGTCCGTTTAAAACATGCAAATATGAAAAAACAGAAAAAGGCGCTCCAATGGTGCAGAAGATCACAACAACTGTTGGATATTGTATCAATACATCACTCTACAGAATGATACTCACAAATGCGGATCGTGGATATACCAATGGTTGCTGCAAAATAAAATGCAAGGAGGGAGGGGGAAGGGAACTCCAATAGTGCATGAAATCACTACAAAAGTACCTGTTTGCCTGAGTGAGCTAGCTGGTGGGCTCATATTAACCCAGCTTGTTTGACTTGCACTGCAATATAGTGCGCCACTTTTGTGATTATATTCTTTGGAGGGTTTTTGGGAATTTTCTCTATTTTTTTTATTTTATTTTTTTTTAAATATATTTTTTTTATTGAGGTTTCCATAATATACATAAATTATATGAGCAACAGCTCAACATTGCATTATACAGTTAGGTTATGAAACAAGATGGAGAGATAAACCTCTAAGAGCAAACAATATATGTAACATAGGCAGCATATTGGTTCGCATCTACATGAGGAATCTATGTTCAATCTATGCTGCAGGATGAACCTAAATTAATAGGTAATACTCTATAAACAAAGTTACATAGAAATACTATGGACAATGTGTTACCCAATGCTGAGTTGCATTAATAGTGACCTCATTTTTAATATATAATAGGTTATGGTAGCTAAGGCTCAGGTACAATAAAAATTGTCTGGTATAATGGAGAAGGCTGACATATTAGCAGATTAGTAGGAACCTATCTTGTGATTTCTAAGGAATAATAGTTAATATACAGTTTCCTCGTATTAAGTTTATTGCGTATAGATAGTGAGCTTAGCTAGTTAGCAAGAAAGTGGGTGGGGGGTGCAGCAGGCAAGAGCCGCTTAAAATAAGGTAAGGAGGAGGGTGGGGATGGGGGGCGGAGCTAGATAAGATGTTACACTCATTGGCATGTTTAGGTCTCTGAGCTTTTTTTTTTTTTTTTTTTTTTTTAGTTATGCTATAAGTAAGGGTGAAAGACTATGTTGACATTGACTGAAGTGATAATTGTCATGAGAATATGGGCGACTTTGTATATTTAACATGATATAACATTACACACACAGCCAACAGTAAGCACGTAGGGTACTCTGTATGGAGAAGGAGCTGTTCTGGGGGGTATTAAAATGAATGGGTGAATGGGTACTGAAAGACCAAACGCGCTGCATTAAAATGAATACAATATGTTCACCAGTAATATTTGGTCAGGAGAATGTCACCAGGCACTAACTCAGCTAGGGCGCAATGACTGTTTCTTAAATTTGACCTGGTCGATTAAACATGTCATAGGTACAAGCAGGGGCGGACTGAGACCAACCAGGGCCCCCGGGCAAAAGTGTGGCAGGGCCCCCCACCCACATACATCCTGTGCCCCTCCCCCACCCTAATGACCCTCCCACATATTGTGCTCCTCCCACCTCATATGCCCCTCCCCCACTCTAATGTCCCTCCCACTTCCTGTGCTCCTCATATGCCCCTCCCCTACCATGTTTTTAATTGCAATATAAAGAGACATTTTGTTAACTTAAATATTTTAATAATAACAAAATATGAATTAACAAGTGCTGCATTGTGCCCAAAAAAATTAAATAATTAAATAATCACATAACAGATTGAGAAATACACACACACACTCTCTCTGTCACTGTTCACACACATGCCTGCTGACCTAACACTGACCTCACCCAGTCTCACTAACTGACTGTAGTATTTTCACTCAGACTCAATCAGATAATGGATCCTGTGTGGCAGAATCCATTATTTGACTGACTGAGTCTGAGTAAAAATGCTACACACAAAAATGCTACACTCTGCTACACAAACTGGGTGAGGTCAGTGTTAGGTAAGCAGGCGTGTGTGTGTTATAACAGTGTGACAGATAGAGAGTGTGTGTGAGTATTTCTCAATTACTGAGCCCCAGGCCCCCAGCAGATTAGAGCTAGATGATTCCCTTGATGGATCCCTTTTTTTTCTCTATATGTGCGCATTGCATATTATTTTACCAAGAAACTGTTTAGTTAGCATATATTTTGCAATCAATTAGGGCCATTGCCCCCAAGAGCAAAATGGAGGAAGGTGGGTATTAAGCGCCCTGACCTGTCTAGAGCAATATCTTTCAACATGATCCACACAAGAGCTTCCTCAATATAACTATAAAAAAAACTTTTCACAGTGTTTCTTGAGCATTGCCAATGGCTTCTTGCTAGCTTCAGTACAGTATGGTCTTATGTTATGTAATGTACCAGTAACCAGCCACGCCAATATATAAACAAGTGAAGCAAAGCAAATCACTTGTTAATAATATATAATATTGGCTTGGCTGGTGGCTGGTTACTGGTACATATTAACATGAGAAGCAGTTGGAATGCTTTTTTAGCATGACTGATCACTGCTAAACGGATGTGAGGGTCTGCTTAATACCCACCTTCCTCCCTTTATATTGCTCTTGGGGGCAATGACCAAGCAAGCACATTTACTTATGCAAATCAGCCGCTCTTCTTACCATATAACTGGTTAGTATGAGTAAGGCGAGGCATTCGATTAAATTCAAATTAATAGATTAGTATACAATTTGCTGCTCATGTAAACTCTGCCTATCAGTCTCAGCCAACCTGGGAAGTAAAGGTCTTATTTTCTGTGGTCACTGCCAATGACAGGAGTTTGTCAGATAATTTATTAACCAAAATAACAGTCCATGGGAATTGTAGATGTTCAGGGCTGGCCTGTTAGACACATACAGGAAAATCATAATGTATATAGCCTGAAGGATGCCATCATGTCAGGGATCAATGTCAGCACAGCAGTGAGTTTGGATTAGCTTATGCTATGATGCCAAGAACAGTAGTACCATACCAAGTAGTCATAAATTGCCAACATTTGGCCAGGCAACGCCCAAGTTATAAAGTCATTGTGTGTGGGTAGGTTTGCAATTGCAAGGATCAACCTTACAAACCTACCCTTCCCACACAATCATCCAAGGCAATATAAATTGGCTTTGGGGGGAAAAAGTCATATAACTACCTAGAAGATGTAGTAACAGTTCTGTGTCCAACAACTTTTAAAAAAGTTACTTAGCTAGTGTAACTGGTAATTAGATAAGTACAACTGCAGTCTTTGCTTGCTTGCTGGATTTGCTATTAATTAGCAAATCAAGCAAGCAAGGCAGACTGCAGTGCAGTACTTTACTAATTATTACTTACTGATCACATTCACAACAGTGAGCAAGCAACTCGAAGTTCATAAGTGACACACACTACTTCTTCAAAATTCATTCAATCAAACCAATGATGGCCCCCTGGGATCAGGATGGGATAGCAAAATTATATTATATAGATATGGGCCTGCCTCACATGCACAGTCTGAGATACTACTCCCTTCCTATGTATATAACCAGCACAAAGGATTTAAATTAAATACATGACTATAATGTTCCCAATCTGGAAGTGCATTATATTGCGGGTGGCTCCAGAGCAGCACAAGGCTAGCAAGCCAATAGGAGCAGCTTATGTAGCTGCCAATCACTGGTTGTTTCCTGATCAGTAGCTGAAAAGTGTTCCGTTTTTTCAAATGGACATTAGTTGCATAATTAACCCCTTCATGGGGGTTAAACAAATATGAAGAAACACATTAGAACATTTTAGTTTAACATTTAATTGTCCATTTAAGTGTGACAGATTTATTGTTGGTTTCTGGGCTGAATTTTGATTAAATTCCCCCTAGGAGTGGTGGATTAACAAGTCAGTTTCAAAACGTTAATCAGTTTTGAGGTGTCAGCTTCCATAAACTATTCTATTGGGATCAGGATGGGATAGCGAAATTGCTTGCCTCCAGTCCGCCGGCTCCCTCACTAGTCACTTACCTGAGTCGTCGCCTCTCGTCTTTGAGTGACTCAGTCCTCCTCCTTCGCCACAATGTCACTGATGTCTGCCGCCTCTACTAAATGCGCACTGCGCAGATAAAATTGTTGTGGACGGCGTGCGGGGGTGGAGCTGAGCAGCCAGGTGATCATCAATATGTGGACCGGATTCCGGACTTAATACATACCGACACCCGGCTGGTCCACATATTGCAGGGCAGCGCAGCAGTCGGTTCCAGTATGCCAGCCAGCCCAGGACTTGTCACTTACCAGGCTAACCGGCTCCTTCATCATAGTATATTAGTAGGAGTCCCTTCAAGGAAGTCACACGCTTGGATGCATCACCACTAGTAAATGTACACACTGCACACTTGACTCCACTTGACGGTCGCACATGTGAGAGGCGCCCCCCCGGCAAGAAAAAAAATTAAATTATACAAAGGACAAAAAAAAAAAATGTTATTAATAAATTTTAATAGATTAAAAAAAAAAAATCCTCCTGCTTCAATATGCAATGGGGCCCCTAAGAGCCTGCCGGGCCCTCGGGCAAGGGCCGATTTGCCCGACTTGTCAGTCCGCCCCTGGGTACAAGCTATCATGAAAAGAACATACTCTTACACACAAACTAAATAGCAACCCATCTCTCCTCAGATTAAATAGGTATATGAGAAAATATATAACAGTATAAAATACTTATAGAAATAGTAAACAGTAAGATCTGACAACTGTAGAACAAACATTTCACAACTCAATATTTAAAACATAATGAAACTGAGAGGTCTACCCTTCTCAAACTTTCAGAAGACTGAAACAGGTTGGGGGTGTGATATAGACTAAAGGTTGTATTCTGGCTAAAGTAAAAATTATACTAGATGTTTATGGTAATTATCTCTTACCTAGAACTATATGCTCATGTTTGCAGAGTGAATGCGCTGCAGTTATAAATCATAGAAATGAAGCTCATTAAGTGACCATAGAAATGTATAGAAACTAAAAAAACATGAGTGTGTAAAAAGGATATTTGCATCTTTACAAAATATTAGGGAGCTCTGATGTAGGAGAAATATATGTAATTGTATACCCCACAGGACAAGTTAGTACTAGCAAAAGGGCCATATGTATTAGAAATGCATCAGTCTCTGAGAGGACCTAAGCTAGATGATAACTAACTATAGTGTTTTAAGTAGCTAATTCCATTGCTGTGTATCTGGAGACTGCTAACACAGTGGTGTACAAAATTTCTAAGGGGGTGTTAAAGTTGAAGGACCTAAGAAAAAGGTATTATTTGTAGAGTGTATGTCAATAGTCTAAACATAACGTTATAGTGAGGGGAACTGTGAAACAGCGATCTAGTGTGTCAAGTGACCAACAGACAATAAAATAAACAGACCACATCGAAATAAATGTCCCAAACTGATTAAAGAGACAACCGCAACCCCAGATATTACAGTCAACGCAGGCATCTTTTAAAACCTATGAGTAACAGACCGGCATAGGTGAGACTGTATGCTTCAACCTCTCAACCAACTCCGGAGCGTCTCTGTGCTTGTATAGAGTCCAGCAGAGGTGATGCTGTAATTCAAGACCGTTGAAGTACATATACATGGGAGATGCTCAGGGAGCAGGGTGTTGCAAAATAAGTTATGGCATATGCAAGAGTGACTCGTCTCATCACCAATCCCTGAAGACGAGATAGGCCACCGTGAACCGCCGTGACAATCATCTTTTTAGCCGATGCCAGCAACCGGTGCAGTTCTAATACCCAACAGCTGTACTGAGATGCGGGAGCCGTATGCCCAGGTGGAACGTACTTTGCTTCTGTGACACCCGGCCAGAAAATCACAAATAGCTGACCATCCGGGAGGTATAAAACCCCCAACAACTTCACACACCAACTTATGCGGCAGCACTCTTATGGGATCATCAAGGTAGGTGCGCAGATTCAGATTGCCGACTGATTGAAGATCCGACGCTATGATTCCCGTGCCCGGTACTTTCATGAGAAGTTGCAATTGCTCCCCTCTCAGTCTGTAAACATTCCTGCATGCTTTTGCTGGGGCTTCATCTGATCTCAAAGGGACCGCTAGTTTCAGCATATGTAAGGGCAGTATTTTAGTAGCTGCATTAGTTCCCAAATCACCACCGCCATCTTGTCTGTCCCATGCAGCGGATAACTGATCAGAGAGTTGTGCAAGTAGTAGACTCATCTCTGAGAAATATTCTTTCAGGCTCCTAGAGACACGAACCTCAAACCTGTGTAGTGCAGCATCCAGCTTCATTTCAGCAGAAATTGAAGAGAGGATTCTTCAAGAATGTATAGCGAATGTATACCTAGGACGCTTCTTTAGGAAAATTAGGCCTCAAACAGTGATTCTGCCGGAAAAGCTCCAGAAGTCCATCAATTATAGATATAGTCTTTGCCGAGTGAGCAGTGACAACTATTCTCAGGTTCAGGACAGTGTAGAGGTATAAACTGTCAGGGAATAGTACATTTGCCAGACTTCTATTAGTTAGAGCAGAGGAGCTCCATGAAAACACGTCTGTTCACTTTACTGGCCAGCTCCGCCCCCAATTTTCTCTATTTTGTAGTGATTCATGCACTATTGGAGTACCCTTCCCCCTCCCTCCTTGCATTTTATTTTGCAGCAACCATTGGTATATCCACAATCTGGAGTGAGCCAGCTGGTGGGCTCTGATTTATCCAGTCTGCCTGACTTGCACTGCCACATAGTGCGCCGCTTTTGTGAGTATCATTCTGTAGAGTGATGTATTGATACAATTTCCAACAATTGTTGTGATCTTCTGCACCATTGGAGCGCCTTTTTCTGTTTTTTCATATTTGCAGTTTCTCCACTATGTTCCAAGAAGAGCTGATCCTGGTGTATCTCTCCTTAACCATCAAATGAAGCATCTAGAGGGCGCCTTTGTCCTGAGGGACCATCTTTAATGGACTTTAAACAAGCATGTTTTAAATGGCCAAATAAACAGGTCCGATTCTTAGGGACCAGTTTTCATCTGGAACCTTGCTTCGGTCCTAAGGTTTAGGATCTGGGGTTTAATGGGGTAGCCTATTTCTAGATGTTGCGGTGGCTCCCGAGTCTTGGCAGTCTGGTTTTTTCCAGAGTCTGCTAGTGGACTTTTTGGGTTTTGCTTCCTGCCGGTTCCATCCTCAGAGGTGGACCTATACCTGAGTTCTGGTATTATCACCAGGTTGGATCCTTTGGATGCGGCTTGATCTTTTAGACAGGAAGGCTCTGTGCCTTAGAGCTTACAAAGTTAGAATTTCTTCTTCGGGTTCTGCCCTCCAATTCTCCTTCAGGCCTTAGTTGGGGCTGTGTGGATTGAGCCCAGGCCAAGTCTTCAACATAGCTTTGGGTTTTTGTGGATTACCAGTGGGGAATCTTTCTCCAGTGTTTGTGGACCAGGATTTATCTTCCAATCATCCCTGTTTTTTTTTTGTTTTTTTCCAGTCGAGCATTTTGCTCTGAGGTCTGGTCTTCTGGTTCCATTCCAGTTGGGACCTCTTTGGTAAATGGATTATTCTGAGTTGGTGAGTTCCTCCTGCGTAGACGGGAGGGTCTCAAATTTGGTGGTGGGCAGAGGCCCACTACGGCTCTTGGCAGCCATCCATTCTCTGAGTGTGCTCTTACGGAACGGATGTTCCTTACAATCATCCGTTTGATCTGACTCCAGAGTTTTTTGAATGTTTTTCTGTAGGGAGCAGATTGAGTTTCTCAGCTGAGGTCCGCTGAGCTACGTGGACTAAGGGATGAGTTCCCGGCCTAGCAAGCTGTAGGTTTGGAGTTTGAATTCTGCTGTGGCAGTTTTCTTAAGATTCTGAGGAGGTTTATTTTAACCTTCTTCTCTACCATGTCTTTTTCTTCGAGGATGGCTCGATCCTATCTGGAGTGGGCGTCAGGGTGTCTGTTGCTTCTTTTTGCCCTTGAGTCGTAATCTCGGTTTAGAGGCTTAGCTGCCATGAGAGTTCCATTGTTGCAGAGATCTTCCGGGTTAGGGTCTCTTGGTGTCTTGGAATCCTTTGTTCCGGGGCGAATGGCGATGGGTACGGGTTTAGGTATTTCCTTCAGCTCGTACCTGGTTCCTCGTTACATATTTTAGGTGTGGAGGGCCCCTTCTCTTTTTGTTGGGAGGAGCCAGCTTGTCCTGACTCTCTTATGGATCCTTGGAGTATTCTTCTTCCCTCTAGTTCGAGCTGGAGAAGGGCTTGTCTAGCTACCTCTTGTTCAAAGGGGCAGCCAGCTAAGATAGCCTGTTGGTTACGTTAGCTACCTGACAAGTGGCAGGTTACAGTTGGTTTACAGCTGTAGTTCCTTCTCTGGTATGTGGTTTCGCAGGCAGTCTTTGCTCTCTGTTTGTGCTCCGGTTCCAGAGGTTTATTGGTCTTTAAGGTTTAACTAAGGCACTGCCTGTGGCAGGGCCGGCAAGTCAATTCCTTTTTCCTTTTTTGGGGTTAGATTTATCCTTCAGGGGTTACTTAAGGCTATCTTTGCACCTGTGCAGTTGGTGATCTTTGAATCTTATTCGAGGACCTATTTTGTCCGTAGATTGTCTTTTCTACATATCATAGTTTTCTGTGTTGCAATCTGCAATACGTTCTTCCTTATTGTGGTCTTCCTTCCAATAAGGTTTTTTTCCGCGTTTTTGTCTCCTTGTCCAAATGGGAATAGACCGTTTTTTCCTTTGTGTTATCATATCTGGGGAGTGCAGGCTTTTTGGAAGCTGATAACTTCCTCCTTGCTGGTGGAGGAGTGTTTTTCGCTGGTTCTAGGAGACCGCGAGACATGAGCCTCCTCAAAGGTTTATAGCTCAGTTAGAGTACAGTGACATCATTTTAGGTCTTTTAAAATGAGATCCTATGGTTCTGATTGTTAAGCGGCTACTTGGTCTTTTTTTTTTTTGCTTCTGTCAAGGAAGCCTTGGGAGTTTGTTTTTTTTGCAGGCTGTGGTGCCCTCGGGTTGGGCCGCCTCTTATTTGTACCCTCGTTAGCATTCAGTGTCCTCTGTAGCTTGGGTATAATTTCCCACAAGTAATGAATGCAGCTGTGGACTCTCCCTGTATTTAGAAGGAAAACATAAATTATGACTTGTTGTTTTCTTCTGGCACCTTTTTCACCCTGGTATTTCTCCTTCTGTTCCTTACTCCCTTGGCAGAATGACTGGGGGATGAGGGAAGTGGGGGAGGTATTTAAGCCTTTGGCTGAGGTGTCTTTGCCTCCTCCTGGGGGCCAGGTTCTATATTCCCGCAAGTAATGAATGCAGCTGTGGACTCTCCCTGTATCGAAGGAAAATAAATTATCTGGTCATAATTTATGTTATGTTTTCTTTCTATTGGTAGCGAGAGTCCTCGATCCTTACACTTGGGAACCAATATCCAATTTGAGAAATGTCCACAAATTTAATGGGTGGGAAAAAAGAAAGGGGTAAGGAAGGCACTTAAAGGGACAGTCTACCATAGAATTGTTATTGTTTTAAAAGATAGATAATCCCTTTATTACCCATTCCCCAGTTTTGCATAACCAATACAGTATACTTTTTACCTCTGTGATTAACTTGTATCTAGGAACCTTCTACCAGCCCCCTGATCACATGACTGTGACTGTTTATTATCTATTGTCTTAAATTTAGAATTGTTTTGTGCTAAATCTTAAATAACCCCCTGTGCCTGAACACAGTGTTATCTAAATGGCCTACGTGTACTTTCTGTCTCTTTGTGTTGAAAAGATATTTAAAAAGCATGTGATAAAAGGCAGCCCTCAAAGGCCTACCTATGTTTAGTTTAAACTAAGAATACCAAGAAAACAAAGCAAATTTCATGATAAAAGTAAATTGAAAAGTTGATTAAAATTAAAAGTCCTATCTGAATAATGAAAGTTAAGTTTATACTAGACTGTCCCTTTAAACACTAGGCACCACTGCCCTAAGAACCTTCCTTTCAAATGCAGTCTCCACTGAGGCAAACACATCAAATGATAGAACTTTGTAAAAGTGTACAGAGAAGACCAAGTGCCGCCTTACAAATCTGTTCAACAGTGGCCTCATTCTTGAACGTCCAAGAAGTAGCAACTGAACAAGTAGAATGAGCAGTAATTCTGATTGGCGGATCTTGACCAGCTCCCATGTAAACATTGTGAATTATGCTCTTCAAACAAAAAGGATAAGGACAGAGCCGTGGCCTTCTGATCCTTACGCTTACCAGAAAATAAGACAAATAGACTAGAGGATTGACAAAACTCCTTAGTAGCCTGGAGATGAATGCCCCTCTGTACATGTAGATGAATGCCCCTCTGTACATGTAGATGAATGCCCCTCTGTACATGTAGATGAATGCCCCTCTGTACATGTAGATGAATGCCCCTCACTACATGTAGATGAATGCCCCTCACTACATGTAGATGAATGCCCCTCACTACATGTAGATGAATGCCCCTCACTACACGTAGATGAATGCCCCTCACTACACGTAGATGAATGCCCCTCACTACACGTAGATGAATGCCCCTCACTACACGTAGATTAATGCCCCTCTCTACACGTAGATTAATGCCCCTCTCTACACGTAGATTAATGCCCCTCTCTACACGTAGATTAATGCCCGTCACTACATGTAGATTAATGCCCCTCTCTACACGTAGATTGTGTAAAAGTCTCTCCTGTGGAGACTTTGGATTAGGACACAAAGAATGAACTATGATTTCCTGATATTGTCAGTAGACACCCCCTTGGGCATAAAACCTGTTTAAGTCTGTAACACAGCTTCATCCTGATGAGAGAATAAATTAGGCATTTCCCAAGAAAGTGCTGATAATTCTGACACTCTACGGGCAGAAGAAAAGGCAACAAAAAAAGCTTGATATCCAATTTATACATAGGTTCAAAACTAATTTATACATAGGTTCAAAAGGTGGATGTTGTAAAACCTTCTGAACCAGATTCAAACTCCACGGAGGACTTGATCACTGGTCTAATTGTGTGCAAAGCCTGAACAAAAGACTGAATGTCAGGCAAGTGAGCCATTTTCCTGTGTAACAAAAAAGACCAAGCCAAAATTACTGTAAAAACTGGAGAATATGAGGGATTTGCACCAAATGCCAAGAATATCCCTGTTTAGGACACCAGTAGAACTAATCTTTTCACACCTTATGGTAAATCTCCCTAGTAACAGTAACACATAGTGCAGAATTATATAACATCCGCTTAGCAGCAGCTTTCTACCTGAAAGGATTTCAGAGAAAATTTCCTACAAAAATGACTTTTACAGTACGCCACTCCTGGCTCTACTGAGCGGGTCTGTTTGTTTTCCCTAAGCGCATCGGGCATGCTGTCTATTCACAGCCAGCCAGATCACACAATTAAACTCAATGTAGCTCGTCCCGCTCTGGTCTGGTAGCAGGAGCAAGCTACATTGAGTTTAATGGCGCAATCGGGCCGTCTGAATAGACGGCGTGCCCGATGCGCATAGGGAAAACAAACAGACCCGCTCAGTAGAGCCAGGAGCGGCGTACTGTAAAAGTAATTTTCGTAGGAATTTTTCTCTGAAATCCTTTCAGGTATAATCCAGGTATAAAGTTAGCGCTAAGCTGATGTTATATAATTCTGCACTATGTGCAGAATTATATAACATTATTTTCTGTGTTTACTGGCCCTTTAAGCTATAACACAAACGTTCCTTCTTAAGGACCAAGAACGTACAGGGTACGTCCTACAAAAACTGTCACTTAATGACCAAGGACGTATCCTGTACATCCTCTCTGCATCGGCCAGCAATGGTGCCAATCGTTGGTGGGTGGGAGCCATAGCAAGGATGCGGGTGGGCGGCCCATCGTTGGTGCATATCCAGATGCCAATAACAAAATGGGCGTAAATCAATACTTTGGGTTCTCTATTACACTACAGCTTAAATTAACCCTACAATCTCCCTACAAGCTACCTAATTAACCCCTTCACTGCTGGGCATAATACAAGTGTGATGCGCAGCTGCATTTAGCGGCCTTCTAATTACCAAAAAGTAATGCCAAAGCCAGATATGTCTGCTATTTCTAAACAAAGGGGATCCCAGAGAAGCATTTACAATAATTTGTGCCATAATTGCACAAGCTGTTTGTAAAAAATTTCAGTGAGAAAGCTAAAGTTTGTGAAAAAGTGAACAATTTTTTTTTATTTAATCACATTTGGCGGTGAAATGGTGGGATGAAATATACCAAAATGGGCCTAGATCAATACTTTGGGTTGTCTACTAAAAAAAATATATATACATGTAAAGGGATATTCAGGGATTCCTGACAGATATCAGGGTTCCAATGGAACTATCGCTAATTTTGAAAAAAAAAATGGTTTGGAAATAGCAAAGTGCTACTTTTACTTATTGCCCTATAACTTGCAAAAAAAGCAAAGAACATGTAAACATTGAGTATTTCTAAACTCAGGACAAAATTTAGAAACTATTTAGCATGGGAGTTTCTGGTGGTTGTAGATGTGTAACAGATTTTGGGGGTCAAAGTTAGAAAAAGTTTTTTTCCCATTTTTTTCATCATATTTTATATTTCTTTTTATAGTAAATTATAGGATATGATGAAAATAATGGTATCTTTAGAAAGTCCATTTAATGGCGATAAAACGGTATATAATATGTGGGTACAGTAAATGAGTAAGAGGAAAATTACAGCTAAACACAAACACCGCAGAAATCTAAAAAAAAAAAAACCTGGTCCTTAAGGGGTTAAACTGAAAAGTCATCTCCTCTGGTTCTTTGCACAGAATCAGAGGAAGAATCCTCAGAAGATACTTCACCTTCTGACACACAAGATAACCCCTGTAAATCAGGACCCATGGATGGACTAACAGATTTAGAACAAGTGGGCATGGGGTTCTTGTTCTCAGGAACACAATGCTTAATCTTTCTCTTGCGCTTACTTAGAAGCGGAAAAAACTCCAGAGCCTCAAAAACTGCCACAGTTAAAGGCGCCTTAAATCAATTTCTTACCCTTAAAGTGAATGTCAATTTTGATGCTAAAGTGCCCGGTTTTTAAAAATTCAATTAAAAACAGGGGCAATTTAATTCATCAAAATTTACATTTTACTCCTGTTGAGAAAAAAAACCAACTTACCTTTTAATCTTCACAGCAGCTCCAGCTTCCTCCGCCCGTCGCAAAGCCTCTTCCTGGGTCTAAAATGAGGAATCCAGCTTCCTCCAATCACGGCGTTGAATCAGACACTGCTTCCCTGTGATTGGAGGATGACCGATCCATCATTTCTAATGTCAGAAATGGCTTGCAACGACCGGAGGAAGCTGGAGCTGCTGTGAAGTTTAAAAGGTAAGTTTTTTTTCTCAACAGGAGTGAAATGTAAATTTCGATGAATTAAAGTGCCCCTGTTTTTAATCGAATTTTTAAAAACCGGGCACTTTAGCATCAAAATTGACATTCACTTTAAGGACCAGGGCTATTTTTACATTTCTGCGGTGTTTGTGTTTAGCTGTAATTTTCCTCTTACTCATTTACTGTACCCACACATATATCGTTTTTCTCGCCATTAAATAGACTTTCTAAAGATATGATTATTTTCATTATATCGTATCATTTACTATAAAAAATTTTTATAAAATATGATGAAAAAAATTGACAAAAAAACACACTTTTTCCAACTTTGACCCCCAAAATCTGTTACACATCTACAACCACCAAAAAACACCTATGCTAAATAGTTTCTAAATTTTGTCCTGAGTTTAGAAATACTCAATGTTTACATGTTCTTTGCTTTTTTTGCAAGTTATAGGGCCATAAATACAAGTAGCACTTTACTATTTCTAAACCATTTTTTTTCTTCAAAATTAGCGCTAGTTACATTTTAACACTGATATCTGTCAGGAATCCCTGAATATCCCTTGACATTTATATATATATATATTTTTTTTTTTAGTAGACAACCCAAAGTATTGATCTAGGCCCATTTTCATGCCACTATTTCACCACCAAATGCGATCAAACAAAAGAAATCGTTCACTTTTTCACAAACTTTAGGTTTCTCACTGAAATGATTTACAAACAGCTTGTGCAATTATGGCACAAATGGTTGTAAATGCTCCTCTGGGATCCCCTTTGTTCAGAAATAGCAGACATATATGGCTTCAGCAATGCTTTTTGGTAATTAGAAGGCCGCTAAATGCCGCTGCGCACCACACTTGTATTATTGACGGGGTTAATTTGGTAGCTTGTAGGGAGCTTGAAGAATTAATTTTAGCTTTAGTGTAAAGATCAGCCTCCCACCTGACACATCCCACCTCCTGATCCCTCCCAAACAGCTCTCATCCCTCCCCCAAACCACAATTGTCCCTGCAATCTTAAGTACTGGCAGAAAGTCTGCCAGTACTAAAATAAAATGTATTATTTTATTTATTTATTATATATATATATATATATATTCTGCTGTGTAGGATACCCCTTTAGCCCCCAACCTCATTGATCCCCCCCCCCTCCCCCAAAGAGCTCTCTAACCCTCCCCCACTAACTACTTTCCTCCATTTTGCATTTAAATGTGTTTTTTTCCAAATAAAGCACTGTTTTTATGTAGTGTAGCTTCCCCCCTCCATACCCTACACCCTCCCCGACCTATTTTGAAAAATGATTTGCCCCCTCCTCTCCCACCCACCACCACTTGGTGTTAAAAAAAAAAAAAAAAAAAAGGTATTGCAGTGATGCCTCAATATCGAGGCATCACGGCAATACCTTGAAAGCGGCTGGAATCTATCAGGATCATTTACAGCCACTTTAAACCCCTAACGACGTACAGGGTACGTTGTTGGTCTTTAAAGACCAGTTTGTGTTTGACGTACCCTGTACGACGTGTGTCATTAAGGGGTTAAACATGCATGACACAATTGTGCAGGAGGGCATACAATAACTTCCTTGCACAGTAGACATTTAATTTGTAGGAATAATTAAGTCCATTTGTATATCCTCTGATAAAGCAGTAGTAGGTACAGCACTCCCAGTCTGCTCCATTGGAAAAATAAATCCAATATAGATTTTAGGAAATACTTGCAAAGTATATAAAACAAAAACCTTTGTCCAAATAAGCTATATAATATGCATTATAATCATGGTAAAGTTCCACTAATACCATATTCTGAGAATAAATGTTCCCAAAAATGTATAAATTATTAGTTTAACCGTACTAAATTATTAGCCTAGCTCAGCTAGAGCGTCTTACCCCCCTCCAAATGATATACCATATGTGACTTTCAGGATCAATGTGCTTGTGTGCAACGTGTACTGCAATGCACTACGTTTCCAGAAGCAAAAAGGTGGGACCCGCAGGAAAGCCCGCTCAGATGCACCAAAACTGACAGCCAGTCTGTCTATGCCTGACGACGATGAAGGCAAGCGGTATACACTGGGCTCCGCTTCTAAAATGTAACCGATGAAGTAATGGAAACTACATAAATTAAAAAAAGGGCCCCACAGACACCAATAAAATCTCCACACACATACGTTGTCCAAGCACTTATAAATATGGCCCCAAGACTTACTAAGTCCCTTGTGCACCCATCTGTGAGGTCCAGCACTGCCGCAATAAGTACATACTTGAGACATAGGCAAAACAATCCTGCTGCTGTAAAGGCTGTGACACACAGAGCGGTACAGGTCACGTAGCAGAGTGCTCAGAGTTGAAATATTTGAACTTCAGAAGTGATGCAACGTGAAGCAGCTGCTTCGTCTCGCGCTGCACTTAGCCATGTTCAGAACTGGAGGAGGCTTGGGAACTTCCAGCGACATCCAAAAACTGGTTTGAACCAAAACTTCACTCAGAAGAATGATACTGTTATGGTGCTAGTACAATTATCTTGACCCTTTCTTTTGGGAACTATCCACTGAGGGTAACACAGTATGAGAAATAAGCAAAATATAAAAATCAATAAACACCTTGATCGTTGCTCCTCCATGACGAGGCAAAGAATTACTAGGGAGGAATGGGAAGTAGGAGGGATATATATTAAGCTCTGGTAGGGTGTCTATGCCTCCTCCTGGTGGCCAGGTGTTGAATTCCCAAGTCTAAGGGATTGTGGGCTCTCGCTGCCATTAGAAAGAAATTAAACTTTCATGATTCAGACAGAATTTTTAACAACTTTCCAATTCACTTCCACTATCTAAATGTGAAAAAAATGATATGCACAATTTGAGGCAACAGCTCCTACTAAGCATGTGCAAGAGTTCACAGTATATACATTTTGTGATTGGCTGATCACATGATGCAAGGGGAAGCAAAATTGAACTAACTTTGAAATTTGTCAGAATAAAAAATCTACTCATTTGAAATGCAGACTAAGTGCTTCTGCATTTTATTTGTATTATGCATTTGTTGATTAAGGAATTCTACTGTACTTAATGGTCGTTTAAAGCCGTGTTTGTACTGATGGTAGAAAATAAATCATATATATGTTTAGCCATCCATATGAGACAGCAGCATTAAACATGTAGGACTTTTTTTTCTGAAAAAAATATAAAAGTAAAATATAATTGAATTCAAATTCAAATGAACAGGCCAGTATAGACTGTGCACTTTCTACAATTACTGATTGGCTTATAGCTACTTCCTGCTAACGCTGATTGGCTTACAGATAATTCCTGCTAATGCTGATTGGCTTACAGCTACTTCCTGCTAACGCTGATTGGCTTATAGCTACTTCCTGCTAACACTGATTGGCTTATAGCTACTTTCTGCTAACGCTGATTGGCTTATAGCTACTTCCTGCTAACGCTGATTGGCTTTATAGCTACTTCCTGCTAATGCCGATTGACTTATTGCTACTTCCTGCTAATGCCGATTGGTTTTTAGCTAATTTCTGCTAACGCTGATTGACTTATAGCTACTTTCTGCTAATACTAATTGGCTTATAGCTACTAACTGCTAATGTTGATTGGCTTATAGCTAATTCCTGCTAACGCTGATTGGCTTGTAGCTATTAACTTCTAATGCTGATTGGCTTATAGCTACTTACGGCTAATGCTGATTGGCTTATAGATACTTACTGCTAATGCTGATTGGCTTATAGCTACTTACGGCTAATGCTGATTGGCTTATAGCTACTTACGGCTAATGCTGATTGGCTTATAGATACCTAGTGCTAATGCTGATTGGCTTATAGCTACTTACGGCTAATGCTGATTGGCTTATAGCTACTTACGGCTAATGCTGATTGGCTTATAGCTACTTACGGCTAATGCTGATTGGCTTATAGATACTTACTGCTAATGCTGATTGGCTTATAGCTACTTACTGCTAATGCTGATTAGCTTGTAGCTACTAACTCCTAATGCTAAATAAATAAAAATTCTGGAGTAGACTGTCCCTTTAAAAAAGAAACTACAATGCAAAAACAAACTTTCACCATTCAGACAGAGCAGCAGTTTTAAAAGACTTAAAGGGACACTGTACCCATATTTTTTCTCTTGTGATTCAGATAGAGCATGACATTTTAAGCATCTTTCTAATTTACTCCTATTATCAAATTTTCTTTATTTTCTTGGTATCTTTATTTGAAATGCAAGAATCTAAGTTTAGATGCCGGCCCATTTTTGGTGAACAACCTGGGTTGTCCTTGCTGATTGGTGGGAAAAATTCATCCACCAATCAAAAAGTGCTGTCCAGAGTTCTTAACCCAAAAAAGCTTAGATGGCTTTTATTTCAAATACAGATAACAAGAGAACGAAGAAATATTGATAATAGGAGTAAATTAGAAAGTTGCTTAAAATTGCATGCTCTATCTGAATCACAAAAGAAAAAAATTGGGTTCAGTGTCCCTTTAAGGGTTTACTTCCATTATTAAATTGTGCACAGTTTTTTGTTTGTTTTTTAGAAGAAAACTTTCTAAGGCACCAGCTATTACTGAGCATGTGCAAGAGTTCATGGTGTATACATGTGTGAGTTTGATTGGTTTATGGCTGTCACATGATACAATTATATAAACTCTTTCTGAGGCACCAGCTACTACTGAGCATGTGCAAAAGTTCACAGAGAAAACATATGAGTATGTGATTGGTTAATAGCTGTCACAAACTTTTTAATTTGTCAGAAAAAAAATAATGTTCTGCTCATTTAAAATTCAATAAGTGCTGTTGTGTTTTTGTTTTTATATAATGCACTTGTTTACCATGTCATTTTACTGTATTTAATGGAAATTAATGCCACAATTTGCTAAGAAATATTATACAACACTTACTTCATCCTTGGTTAGTGGAAGCATGAGAAACAAAAAGGGTTCAAATGTTAACATTAAAAGAGAAACTGTTAGCACCTTAAAGGGACATTATACACTAGATTTTTCTTTGCATAAATGTTTTGTAGATGATCTATTTATATAGCCCATACAGTTTTTTTTTTTTTTTTAATTGATAGTTTTGCTTATTTTTAAATAACATTGCTCTGATTTTCAGACTCCTAACCAAGCCTCAAAGTTTTAGGAGAATACCGACGAATACCTACTTTAGCTTGCTCCTGTTTGTGTATAGGGTCTTTTCATATGCAAAGGAAGGGGGAGTGTCTGCTATTTCCCACTTGCAGTGGGTGTTCCAGTAACCTTTTAAACAGAGCTAAACTGGAAGCTTCTAAGTACGTTTTTAAACTGTTTTATACTGGATTTTTATATCAGTATCTGCGCATCTTATTCTTTATAGTAGTGTCTATTACATGCAGTTATATGAAAATTGGTGTATGCTGTCCCCTTTAAGCCGTAGTAATGACACAGCAAATAAAGCTACATGACTATCCGTAACGAATCAGTCAATGCGTTATAATCTGCTGCTGCTCAGAATCATAATCTAAAGCTGCATTTATAACTGGCTATGAGCCTAATCGCCAGTTTTATTTAAATTTTCCTGGTACAGATCCACCAAATGATATGACCCCAAAGTGGAAGATCAGATACTGAGGCTTTAAAAGCGCAAGATGCCCATATGGTGCAATAACGTTATGTAAACAGACATCTGCAATAGTGCAGCTCACATAGTATGTCCGGTTGTCCACAAGCAACTCTTTATGGGACTGAATAAAACTCTGAAGTGCCAGATGTGTTAAACACAGCAAGGCTGATAATGCAGACACAACCCAACTAGTCACTCTCTTAAAGGGACATAAAGCTAAATGGTTTCTTTCATGATTCAGACGGAGCACAACATTTTAGACAACTTTCCAATTTACTTCTATTATCTAATATTTCCCTCTCTTGGTAACCTTTATTGAAAAGCATACCTAGATAGGCTCAGGAGCAGAAATGCACTACTGCGAGCTAGCTGCTAACTGGTGGCTGCAAATATATGCCTTGTCATTGGCTCACCAGATGTGTTAGTTCCCAGTAGTTTATTACTGCATCTTTAACAAAGGATACTAAGAGCAGTACATATGAATTGTTATGAGACTTGAGCCAGGGAGCTAAATACCCCAAGTCTGGGAGCTGCCCACCGTACATATGAATTGTTCTGAGACTTGAGCCAGGGAGCTAAATACCCCACAACTGTGAGGTGCCCACTGTATGTATGAATGTTATAAAAGCTGCCATTTGCAAGTTGGTATATATTTGCTATTTCAATTTAAATTGATACACCATGTGGTTAAATGGGCATTAAACACAAAAATGCTAGGTAGAACCATCTATTCAAATCAAACTTTAACCTGAGAATAAAATACACAGACACACTTCATCCAAATCAAGATTTTTTGCAACACTCACCTCAAACTGTGGCCAGTTCATGGACATCCCTGGACCATGGTTGCTATTAAACCACTTCAAATCCTCAAGCACGTCTGCTGCTTTAATGGAGTATTCCAAGTCCCTGTATACACTGGCATAGCTATAAAAAAAACATATTACTCACACAAACATCTATAGTCACATTCTAAATGTCAGAACACAAAGCTAAACTTAACAATGGTGTATTGGTCTTGCATGCTATGCTTCATGGGCAATATTTCCAGTGACATCGTCTCTGAAATAACATCACTTGCCCCTTGTTCCTCTGCATATGTGTAGCCAAATGATATGAGGGTGACGAGAGAGAGCAGAAGAATCAGATGACTGTGTGGGTTCTATGTACTCATCTGAAAAAAGAAGACAAATTTGCCTGGACCTACATGTGCATCCTATCTGAATGTGAACAGTGATTTAGCTGTATGTTAACTTCTTGACCTCTCTCTAATTTCCAAATAATGGGTTAGTGTAGCCATCTTAGATTAGATTAATGGTTAAAACATCCCAGAACCCATTATTCTGAGACCACTGCATGCCACGGACTCTTACTGGATTGTGGTTTGACAGAGAAAATCTGTTTCCCAGTTCACCACTCTAAGAATGTGCTACTTAATACTAAATACTACTTAACCTTTCATTGTATATCCAAGAATACACTATAATCAGGAATAAATGATTGCCTGCTCACTGTATCAGCAAACCTAACATTCTCCAGGCTGTTCCTACCGCACACGTTACATTGTCTGTAAAGAGTATTAAAAACTAGACATCTACTGTACAGTGCTTTTTTGTAAAACCTATTTAGTATTCATGTAATCCTTACACTTACATCCCTACAGAAACAAAGAAGTGCACATTAAATATATATCTATATAATTTTAGACTGATATTCGCTTTGAATACATAAATCTATCCTGCATGTATTTGGTATTTTACCCATACTCATTTTTAGATCTATACCAATATAGCACTTACAGTAGAACTATATCAGTACTGATTGGTATTTGGCCTGGAGTAGGCAAAAACACCTACATATACAGTATATTTCCCCTTCCTAAACAACTAGGAATACTAATTGTACAAAGAGATACATTTAGGATTGATAGAAAAGTATACCACAAAAGTAATAAATTCTATAACTCCAATTATTCATGTGGATGTAGGATTACTCTATCTATTAAAATGTTCCATATCATTCATACTTTAAATCTTTATTCTTACAACTAGGAACAAACATTCACACAGTAGTAGCCTGAAAGATTTAAAAACACTTAAACCCAGTCAAATAGGATTAATATGATAAGCAATAATGTGTATATTTATCCTGATGCCCACAACAAAATAATGTAAGTTAAGCAAAGCCCTTACAATCCGAGGGCTGTATTACTTTTAAGTTTTATATATTAAAGTAAATAGTAGGCACCAGGAATCAACAAGCATTCGTACAGACAATGGTAGGGGTCCAGCAGGAGAAGCTAGTTCTCTCCTGTCTGTCGCTTTTTAACAGCTTACCCAAGTTAAAAAAGAACCATTGTCTGTACGAATGCTTGTTGATTCCTGGTGCCTACTATTTACTACTAATCCCCCATTTCATTACAAAGCCTATTTCCCCTTCCTACTTGAGTCAGTTCACACATAGCCAAGCAAGAACTCATATGGGGAAGGGTAGAGGCAAAGGAGTTTGCAATAAAAATCTATGCCAAATATGGGCTTTACTTCATGCATGAAGAACTTGATTTATCAGTCAACTGGAGGAACATACTGAAATATGCCAGCAAGATCTTGTCACACAGAACAAATGTCAGGGCTCAGAGTAAAGTTACAGTGCAGTGTGACCATTTGTCACAAAACACCCTACAATTGCTAACAAACTCTACTTGATGACCTAATAAAATATTTACATGTAAGATTTATGTTAGAAATAATACATTTAAACTCATAATACGCTCTCCAAGGGTTTAACATTAAAAGCCTAGTGAGAATGTGTAGCTTTAGTGTAAAACACCTGAATAAGGACATATTATACACGATTAATGCTCATTTGTCAGGTATTATCTCACAATACAAAACATAAATCAGGTGCTCAAACAACCAGACCCATTAGCTTCTATTTGCTTGTCCTTGAATCTTTAAAAGAAGAATTTCCATCATGGAGTACTGTAGGGGACAGCAATATAAAGATAATAGGAGTGGGTAACTGTCAAGGGGAACATAATGTGTACTGGGGCGTCTGTGTGTTGGGACCAGTGTTCCCTTTAAGGCCACATTTTGTGAGTGGCCCAGCAGTGAAACAGTTAATTAAGGAACCACACCCTGCAGTTAGCAAGCACTACACAATGCAGAACGCAAGGTATGGTTCCCTTAACTGTTTCACTGCTGGGCTGCTCACAAAATGTGGCCTTAGAGGGAAAACTGGTTATGACCACTTGCAACACTTGCAAAACCAAAGACAGGTGCCATGACAATGTTTGTGTGTGTGGGGGGGGGGGGGGGAGCAGAGGAGTATATGTAGGGGTTCCACCTTGGACTTCTAGGAAGCATCTCTACCTATTCCCGTGGTCAGGAAACATCTACCCACCAGAACTGATACTTAACACAAGTGAGGGAACGCAATTGAGCTAATATAACTTGTTTTCGTGTAACTGAATCCCTCTAAATGACTCCCATTTGATGTTCCTATTCTGTATAATTACATATTGCTACTTATTCAAGTTACCAAACGGCTGCTGAGCTTCAAACACTCCCTGAATGGCTGCAATTTTCCTGTGTGATTTAATAATTATTTTGTTCTGTACCACCACTGACTGCAGTCTTAATCCTGATTAATATGGTCTTTCTTACCCTCCCCCTGCAGAACAGCTACAAGAAATATAATAATGCAGCTGTCGGCACTTAAGACCATCAATAGGCTAAATTTGCAAGAGCTCAACATTATTTCATCTCCGTAGGGAGCAGCTAAGTAGATTTTGTGCCACTGTGTTTTAATGCACAGTGACCATTTAACAGAATATGCAGCGTCAGATAAAGAAAAGATTAGCTACCTTTCGACGTTTGACAAATCAAGGTGTTTTTCAACTTCTAAGAGTACGTCACGGAAGAAACGAAGGCGTTTGTCTTCAAACTGCTGACACTGATCAAATACTTGCTCCATGTTCTCCATGTACTGAGGAGTAGCACTATCCAAGTCTTTCAGTGATTTCTCATACTTCTCTTTGCTCTGCAATAGTAAACAACAAAGCGCCCCTTAGTGTGTGACTGGTCACTGATGCATTAAGTCAGCTGTTGGTACAGAGGTAAAGTATCACTGGCAAGTTGGACAGGTTAGAGGAGCATTTTCTGAAACAAGCATATGTTTATATTAAGACATTAGATTTTAAGCACCCATATTGCAAACAAAACACAAAAGATGCCGACATCGGGCACCTCGGCATTTCTCCATCTTCAGTCATTTTTAGGTTTGTTGTAAAACAAATCAAGTAGAGCTTTGTTAGAATAGACCATTGTCACCATGTGGTTTAAAGTGAACATTTAATGAAGCAAACCCAAGTTAGTGAGGCCCATGTGCTGTATAGATTATCTGATGAATCATGACTCATTTCAGTACGTGAAACACACAAAAGGATCTATTCAGCACCCACATTGGATTGCAGTAGCCATTATTTTTTTACTTGCGTAAACTTAACTGTGACAACTGTCCATCCTAAGATTTAAAGTCTCTTCTATATTGGCAGTTGGAGGAAACTGATGCAAAGCCCTTTGGGTACTACACACGGCTAAAGTGATTCCGCACCTGGCAAGCAAGCAGTCACCTACATGCAGAATGCTGTATTTATTGCAACCACTACTCCCTTTGGTCACAGTAAGTCCTTATTGCTACAGCGTTTCTGCAGGCTTACCAGCGTGTTCTCCGATAGTGAACGGTTTAGCAATATTGTGAGCCTGAGATGCATCAATACCGCACCTGGTCTTTAAGCACATAAAAAAATGGTGTGTTCCTTCTGTACAAATCACTGCCGCACCCATCTTTTCAGTTCACCTTTATTAAAAACTGTGAAACACTTAATATGAATTTGCCAGCTACAAATAGAAAAAGTTTACTACTTTCACAAACCCACTCAGAACACTTCCTAACTTACTAATTGGTATTACTGTATGTCGCCTTATAAATATTGCTTTGTTCAGTTAAAGGGACATGGAAGCTTCACATCCAGATACAACGTTGCACTGTATTTCAATTGTCAAAATAACGTCAATAAAACTAGAGACAGATTTGTTTTTTCTATTAACGATGCAGAGAAAAAAAGTGCATTGAATATTATAGCGTAATTGGACATTAACAATTAACTGCACTATATACTAGCGCTGCGGAATACGGACAATAATATGTGGGCTTAGATGCCTCAAAACAGGGGACACTAACATCAAAATTGATTAAACTGTCATAATTCAGATATATATTTTTTTTTAATCACAGTTTACTTAAATTGACAAATGCATCTCAGTATCTTGGTCTCTTTTGCTAAATTGTTGCTCCTTTCCATGATTGCATACCAAGGTAAGCTGAGAAGTGTGCACGTATCTAGAGTATGTTTATGTATAACATTGTTACAAGCACTGCTGTTATATAGTGCACGAGACACATGCACTCGTGAGCCTACCCAATTATGCTCTCATGATAAAGAGATCAATTTTACAATTTTTTAATTGACACTTTAAAGGGACATTGCACTGTCATTGTACTGTAAAATTGTCTCCATTTTAATTTGTGCCCCACAATCCATTTTATCTGCTGGAGAGTATTGTTTTAGTTTACAAATAGCTCCTTTATCTTATTTTGTTGTTTAAAATAACTGCTATTGCCTGCTGAAACTGCCACCCATACTGAATGATTCAATACTGTAGTACTCGCTACAGAAATGCAGAAATAAGCCTCACAGAGACAAGAGTGCAAGAGAGAGACAAATCCATATCAGTGGCTTTCCTGCAGCAGCTTTGAACACAACTATTTACAGCTGCTTTTATCACATTGACCCTTTAAAGTAAACTGGTTGATAGACACAGGCTAGTTGTTATAAATCTGACTTGTATTCTAGCACTGGCTGCTGTGTATTCCTATGCAACATGCTGCAGCCCACTGAGCAGCAAAGAGTTAACAGATTTAATCAGCCTTCACAAACATTACTTGAGCATATTTTCCAGGTATCTGGGTAATGCTTTTTGGCAAATCACACAGAGTACATAAGACGGTGTTTACACGGCAGGGCGTGAATACAACAATGTATTTCATTTGGATCTAACTGGACGTTCTCCTGAACAAATAAGGGAACAATAGTGAGTAAAAAGGACACGTTACCTTCTGAACGTCCTGTTTGCTCCTTTCCACCTTGTCCTGTAGCTTCTTCAGCTGCTCAGGGTTGAGCGCCGGATCAGCTTTGCTGTTGGATTCCCGGGAGGTAGCGAGTTTCTCCTCCTTACACGCAGCATGATAAACCTTTTTAGAAGCTTCCACCTGTAACAATGATACAAACCACAGCTCGGAAAACAAGACCTAAACAAACAACGAGGGAACTATACATTGTCAATATAATCACTGCGCAGCAAGCATGCTGGGAACATACAGTGTCAATATAATCACTGCGCAGCAAGCATGCTGGGAACATACAGTGTCAATATAATCACTGCGCAGCAAGCATGCTGGGAACATACAGTGTCAATATAATCACTGCGCAGCAAGCATGCTGGGAACATACAGTGTCAATATAATCACTGCGCAGCAAGCATGCTGGGAACATACAGTGTCAATATAATCACTGCGCAGCAAGCATGCTGGGAACATACAGTGTCAGACAGGTGACGCACCCTTCAGTCTGAGGGAGAAAACAATGCAGAAGACACATTTTAAACAGTTTAAAGGGACATGAAAATAAAAAATGGTCTTTCAAGCGTCAGAGCGTAGCTTTTTAAAAAGTTTCTAATTTATTTCTATTTTCACATTTACTTGGTAGCGGTTTTGCAATAATGATTTTGAGCACTAGATGGCAGCAGTGTTTCCACAGTGTAAAATGTGATTAAAAGCATCCTTGCAAAACTGCTGCCATATAGTGTTCCAAACACATGCACACACCCAAGCCTACCTACCTGCTTTTATAAAAACATTATTACAAGAGAACCAGGTACATTTAAATTAGAAACCTTTTTAAAACTTTACATTCTGACATGAAAGAACAGTTTTAGGTTTAATTCCCCTTTAACAAGAAACCTGAAACACCCATTAAACAGAAATGAGCTGCTGCCCTCTATAGAAGCAAAAAGGCTAAACGGAAATTCATAACACGAAAATGACATGATTTCATTTATTAATTCATCAATTTATTGCTGACCTGCATAAAGGCGTTAAACACAGAGGTAAAGTCCCACTCAGGAGCTGAAATGTTTGCTATTCTGAAGCAGGACACGCTAGTCAGCCAATCAGGAGCGGCAGTTCCTGCCAATCACTGACCATGTGACATTCGGGAGTAGCAAGGCTCACAGTTTCAGAGTGGGGCTTTACCTACATATTTAATCGCTTTGGGGATCTTATCTCCTTAAAAGGGACATAAAACAAGTTGAGATAGAGACAAAATATAATAATATGTACTTCAATTACTTTACCTGCAAATTTATACTGCAGTGCCTCGCCATTAACCCTTTCTATTTAGTTACTGAATTGTACAGCTCTAACTCCCCCCACACATTTCCTTCTATGGCTGTATCTATGTTTATTGTTGTTTTGGTAGAATGCAGAAGTGCATAGGGATTATCTGCTGGAGCTGCATAGAAGCTGTGAATTCAGTTGAAATACAATGCCTGTGTCTAAACACTGATAGGGGGGGGGTGGAGTTGGCTGCTCCAGGCAGCTTAGCCATGTCATTCATTTTGCTTATCTTCGAAAATTATTGTAAAATACTTGTCAGCAATTTAGAAATTTTTTTTATGCAAACTATTTTTAATTAATTAGCCCTTTTATAATATGCACAGATCTCAACCTGTTTTATGTCCCTTTAAAGACCGATGATGGAATTATTCCATCATAGAACAATTGAGCAAACTGAAGCTGTGTCCTTAAGGGGTTAAACAGAGTTATCAAATGGCAGCCACCTAAAAGTGACATGCTCTAATGAATTAAAGCATTATTGCTTGTGAATGTCCGATTACTTCTTATGATTAATAGAGCCCTAAAGGAGAACACTATTAACATTTATGTTTTGCAAGTTTTGTTAAAGGGACATTCTGGTGAAAATGTAAACGCACATAGATGAATTACATCTCTGAATAGAAACATCTGCAATATAAATGTATTTGCAAAAATGCTTCTATTAAAAGTTATAAACTGTTTTAGTGTTAACATTTTTCTATGCACGTGTATGTGAAGCATAGCTAGATATTTTCAGTGCACCAGCATTTTAATACTGTAGCTGCTCAAATCATCAGTGGGGCTTGTTTTATGTCAGCAATTAACAAACTGAGTCATTACCAGATGGTAAAAGCACCTTAGGCTCTCTGAGCAAGTTCTGTGTATAAAATGCTGGTGCACGGTGCATACTTAAATACACATTTGAAACCGCTATAGCTTTTATTAGAAGCATTTTGCTAATGCATGCATATTACAAAAATGCTCCTATTCAAATCTGAATTGTTTCCATGTGGATTCCAATTTTGGCTCGATTGTCCCTTTAAGTTAAAGCTAATTAAAGGGACAGTATACACTCATTTTCATATAACTGCATGTAATAAACACTACTATAAAGAATAAGATGCACAGATACTGATATAAAAATCCAGTATAAAATGGTTTAAAAACGTACTTAGAAGCTCTCAGTTTAGCTCCGATGAAAAGGTAGCTGGAAAGCCCACTGCAAGTGGGAAATAAGACCCCCCCCCCCCTTTGCATATGAAAAGACCCTTTACACAAACAGGAGCAAGCTGGAGTAGGTATACGTCGGTATTATCATAAACTTTGGGGCTTGGTTAGGAGTCTGAAAATCAGAGCAATGTTATTTAAAAATAAGCAAAACTATACATTTATTTTAAAAAAAACTTTATAGGCTTTATAAATAGATCATCTACAAAACATTTATGCAACGAAAAAATGAGTGTATAATGTCCCTTTAAGTTTGAAAGTAACAGGAAGTGCATGTTTGTGCACAGCTGATAACTACCACAGGTCTATTTGTGGAAAACCAGTAATTCTACACTTTATCATTTACCTCTTTAAGCTTTTTAGCCCAAGGTTTCTGAGCTTTCCTGAAGCCATCTTCTGCCTCTTTGGTCTCCTTGAAGCCCCCCATCATCTGCTTGTGATACGTCTCTTTCTGCCAATTCTTGATTTTTTCAAAGTCCTCATTCATCAAAGCATTTTTCACCTCTAGATGGAGTTCGCTAACTTTCTCTGCTTCTGTCATGAGGGCGTGCCATGCCTTCTCCACCGTACCGTACTGGGGCCCTAGCGGAGGAGAGCGGCTTGGGTTACTTGCATTTCATTTACATGATGATCTCATAGAAAGACATCAGTACAATCCTGTCTAGATAATAGCAGTTCTGCAGCCAGTTAGGGCCCCTTCCAGCACCAAGACACCAAGTGCCCACTATGAAACAGGGCATCACTGCAATAATTATCCATCTAAACCATTGCTCTATATAAAGCACACTCTGTGTGCGAGTGAAGGTTTTCTACATCTTCCACTCTTCATGATTATTCCAATTTGTTTTTTAGATCAACAGCATAAAACTAAACAACAATCCTTATAGATTACAGCAGTAAAGCACAGCTGCAGACCATGAAAACCACAAGCGCAAATTGGGGCACATTTTACAGCACAATATCATTTATAAAGAACAAGACTGATATTAGATGCACTTGTTGCCCTAATAAAAGCAAAGGCTTGCAGATAAAAACACACTTTAATAAAAAAATAATCGTTAACTTAGCTGAAAACCGATATCAATACTTTAATCTACATAAAGGGGCGTTACATAGCACATCACTGGATACAAGCAAGTCATTAAAGGCACTGCAATAGACTAAACCTGCATCTAAATCACCCAGCTTCTTACAGAGTGGCATAGACATAATACTAACTATTGTGTATTAAAGACAAATAAAACTGCAGCACTTTTCACAGCCTTTTTGTATCTTTAGCTGAGGAAACCGCTATGGATTATTTCTTTGTAACCCACCAATATGTATATATATATTATTACTACTAGAACAATTGCACAGTATGCTAAATAAGAGACCAAACAAATATACAAATATTTTTGATTTTGTAAAATTATAGAGAATTGGGCGCCTTCTAGAGGTGATTCTATTTTTTACCAGAAATTGTTCTCCTGTCTGCATATCAGGAATACTAAAAGGGACCCTAAACACTAAATCCTGGCATGTAGTGAAAGATAGATTTGCACATGAGAGACAGCACCCATAACTAGAGGGGGGGGGAATAACCTTTGCTTTTAACATGTATTTAGGGCTATATTACAAGTGGAGAGCTATTTTAACGTGCGGCCGTAAAGGGGCACATTTGCCTCTTTAAGGGTGCACATTAAATAACCAGCCATTACAAGTCAGACCTCAGGTTATTTAAAACATTGTGCCCCAATTGCCCCCAAAATAAAGTGTACAGTAGTAAAAGTGAATGTAAACTTGAATGAATAAGTGCTCAGTTTCTAAAAACCGGGGCTCTTTCATTCATTAAACTTTACATTGAAGCGTTTTTTTCAAATACCTTTATCTCTAGGAAAACACAAACCGGCGATCCTTCGCCCACTTCTCCTGCTGTACTTAGCATATTGATGACGAAACCAGCTCCAATCACGGCGTGGCCTCACCAGCAGGATGCCGTGGGGTGCTCGCAACGATAGGAGGAAGCCGGTTTCGTCATTACTGTGCTAAGTACAGAGGAGCTGTGGGCAGAGGATTGCAGGTCTGGTTTTCCTAAGGAAAAAGGTATTTAAAAAAAAAAAAAAAAAAAAACGCTTCAATTTAAATTTTAGTGAATGAAAGAGTCCCTGTTTTTAAAAGTATTTTTAAAAACCGGGCACTTAATCATTTAAATTTACATTCACTTTAAAGGGATAATAAAGTCCAAATTAAACTTCGTAATTCAGATAGGGAATGTCATTTTAAACAACTTTCTAATTTACTTTTATCATCAAATTTGCTTTGTTCTTTTGGTAATTTTTGTTGAAAGCTAAACCTAGGTAGGCTCATATGCTAATTTCTAAGCCCTTGAAGGTCACAGCTCATCTGAATGCATTTGACAGTTTTTCACAGCTAGAGGGCATTAGTTCATGTGTTTCATATAGATAACACTGTGTTCACACACGTGGAGTTATTTAAGAGTCAGCACTAATTGCCTGAAATGCAAGTCTGTCAAAAGATCTGAGATAAAGGGACTGTCTGCAGAGGCTTAGATACAAGGTAATTACAGAGGTAAAAAGTATATTTCTATAAAAGTGCAATTTTGCGCTCCACTCGTAATCTAGGCCTTAAGTGTTTAATACCCTTAAAAAGAAAAAAGAAAAAACAAAGGTCCAACCGGCTGACCTGATCATCACTCAGATTTTTTGATGCATCATTTTAGACAGTGGGTGTGTATTACGCTCACATATACCGCAAAACAAGAAACCATTTAGCAAAGCTTTTTCAAACCTTTTTCCACAAGTTGCTTCCACCGTTTTGACCATTCTGTTAGCTGCTGGGCGTAAACCTTCTCAATTCTCGCCCGCTCGTGCAGACAATTCATCAGATCATTGCAAAGCCTGTGGCCATCATCTATCCGCCTTACTGCGCGCTTGTAATTACCAATCTAAGGGAAGAAAGGACAATGTATGACAAAAGGCTAAAAAGTGCACTGGTGTTGCTATAATTCATAGTAAGTAATTCAGCAATTTAGTGTAAAGCTGAAGACAGTGAAACGCTATATCTGTAATGAAGAGAGAGAATAATTATCTTTCTTCAAACTGACTACACACCCTCAAAGAGATCACAATGAAAATAGCACCATTTTCCTTTAATCAGCTGCAGATACGGGGCGTGGCAGCTGGGCGCACTACATGTCTGTTTGATTTTTACACAAAGTGCGAAGTGACTACAGTAATGGAAAACACTTTGAAGAAGCAGTGAAGAAGTTATGGACAAAATTAGGCTGTTTATCAACAAATTAAATTTCTAAAACAAGTTAAAGAGGCTCCATCACAACAGGTAACTAATAAACAAACACTAACAAACAAATATATAGATCCTTACAGGTGACGTCACCCTCATATGACAGATGGTGACGCTCCTGTCCTTGGATGCAGCAGGTCACCATGAGGATGATGATCACCTGCACAACTGGACAATAAGGGGAAGAGAGGGCTATTTCAGATCTCTGTTATTTTCCATTAAATTTACTTAAAAGGGTATTAGACCCCCACGCCCCTCTAACCACTATTATGACATTTTCCTGCACTGCTAGGTACCATGTAGGTCCTTAAAGGAACAATGGGCCTGTTAATCCTCCATAAAAACATAAGACTATTTTACAAAAAGGGGGATACCCACTCTTTCCAATGATGGGTTTCCTTCTCCTGCCATTGTCACATATTTACTATTTGATGGGAGGCTGACTCTCTAGGTAGCAGCTGATTGGCATATAAAGGATTGTCACCTGTTTACTTATGTAATATATATTATGTAATTATTTATTGGCTATCTGGGCTCTAATATGAGAATCTAGCAGCACATTCTAAGCACCAAAATGGCTCAAGTAACTTGATTTAAAACAAAACCAAAACCACAGGTGCATCCCTTTTAATTTAGGGTTTTTATTAAGTTACTGTCATGGCAATCTGACTCATCACATAGATAACCTTAATAAATAAATTTATGGGAGTGGGGTAGACCCTTTATTAGCCTTGAACCACTAGTATTAAATGAGAGGTAAACAAGTGTAAACATGTGGCACTTAATGGATGATCTGCATAGAATAAGCTATTAGTGAAAGCATTTATGTTGCTGTAATCACTTTCTGAAATGAAAACAAGACAGAACGCTTGCACTATTAAATTCTTTTTTTTCCCCACACAGAGTAACAGTGCATGAAGCATCAGCTATTTTACACAACTGGGTTAATATGTTAATAGTGAACCATAGACTTGAGTGTAGGCTGGAGGAGTAGGGGTTTCTGTCTTTTTTCCATTTTATCTCTAATTTTAACTGTAGCCAAGCAAAGATCGAAAAAAGTTTCTATTAGGATACTATTTGTGTAGGACAAGACCTCAGAGGAGTCATGGACCCGAAAAGAAGGGGAGAGTCTATTTCTTGAAGAAACAAAATGTATGATTACCCGATAAATGTATTTCTTTCCGGGCATGGAGAGTCCCCAAAACATTCTAATTACTAGTGGGATATTCACTCCTGGCCTGCAGGAGGAGGTAAAGAGCACCCCAGCAGAGCTGTTCAGTATCACTCCCCTTACCCATAAACCCCAAAGAGAAACGGAAAAAGAAGATAACACAAAGGTATAGAGGTGCCTGAGGACTATAAAAAAACCTGCCGTCTTAATTTGAATAAGGGCGGGTCATGGACTCTCCATGCCCGGAAATAAATACATTTATCAGGTAAGAATGAATTTTGTTTTCTTTCCTATGGCATGGAGAGTCCACAAAACATTCTAACTACTAGTGTGAACCAATACCCAAGCTAGAGGACACAGAATGAATAGGGAGAGAGAACAAGACAGACGACCTAAACTAAAGGCACCACCGCTTGAAGAACTTTTCTCCCAAAAGAAGCCTCAGCTGAGGCAAAAGTATCAGATTTGTAGAATTTGGAAAAAGTATGAATAGAGGACTTAAGTGGCCGCCTTACAGATTTGCTCCACAGAAGCTTCATTTTTTAAAGCCAATGAAGATGAAACAGCTCTAGTGGAATGAGCCATAATTCTCCCAGGAGGCTGCTGTCTAGGTGTCTCATAAGCTAAATGAATAACACTTCTCAACCAGAGAGAAAAAGTGGTAGAAGTGGCCATCTGACCCCTACGCTTACCAGAGAAAACGACAAACAGGGAAGAAGACTGCCGAAAATCTTTAGCTGCTTGAAGGTAAAATTTAAGAGCACGCACAACATCCAAGTTATGCAAGAGAAGTTCCTTCTGGGAAGAAGGGTTAGGACAAAAAGAAGGAACAACAATTTCCTGATTAAAATTGCGATCCGACACTACCTTAGGGTGAAACCCCAGCTTAGTACGTAGGACCGCCTTAACAGCATGAAAAATAATGTAAGGGGAATCACACTGCAGAACCGAAAGTTCAGAAACTCTGCGAGAAGAAATAGCAAGAAGAAACAAAACCTTCCAAGATAGTAATTTAATATTAACAGAATGCATTGGCTCAAACTGAGCCTGCTGCAGAACTCTAAGAACAAGTTTAAGACTCCAAGGAGGAGCAACAGATAAACACAGGCCTGATTCTGACCGAGGCCTGAACAAAAGACTGAACATCTGGCAGAACAGCCAAACGTTTATGCAGAAGAATAGACAGAGCAGAAATCAGACCCTTCAAAGTACTGACTGACAAACCCATCTCCAGGCCCTCCTGAAGAAAAGCCAAAATTCGAGGAACCCTTACTTTGTTCCAAGAAAAACATTTTGAATCACACCAATGAAGGTATGTACACCATACCCTATGGTAAATTCTGTGAGTAACCGGTTGTCAGAGAAGCTACGTCTAACCAAACTTAGATGTTCAATTTCCAAGCAGTCAGCTTCAGAGAAACCAGATTTAGATGAAGGGAAACTGAAGAAGGAGGTCCTACCTGAAAGGTAACCTCCACGGCGGAAGAGATGACATCGTCAGCAGATCCGCAAAGCAGATCCTGCGAGGCCATGCAGGAGCTATTATCACAGAAGCTCTCTCCTGTTTGATGCAAGCAATTACTCGTGGAAGCAACACAAACGGAGGAAACAGGTATGCTAGATTAAAGCTCCAAGGAACTGCTAGAGTATCTAACAGAACGGCTTGAGGATCTCTTGACCTTGAACCGTACCTTGGAAGCTTGGTGTTTTGACGAGACACAATAAAATCCAACTCCGGAACCCCCCACCTGAGAGTTATCATTGTGAAAACCTCTGAGTGGAGAGCCCACTCTCTGGGATGAGAAGTCTGCCTACTTAGAAAATCCACCTCCCAGTTGTCCACCCCTGGTATGTGGATGGCAGAATAGACAGAGCAGAAATCAGACCCTTCAAAGTACTGACTGACAAACCCATCTCCAGGCCCTCCTGAAGAAAAGCCAAAATTCGAGGAATCCTTACTTTGTTCCAAGAAAAACCTTTTGAATCACACCAATGAAGGTATGTACACCATACCCTATGGTAAATTCTGTGAGTAACCGGTTGTCAGAGAAGCTACGTCTAACCAAACTTAGATGTTCAATTTCCAAGCAGTCAGCTTCAGAGAAACCAGATTTAGATGAAGGGAAACTGAAGAAGGAGGTCCTACCTGAAAGGTAACCTCCACGGCGGAAGAGATGACATCGTCAGCAGATCCGCAAAGCAGATCCTGCGAGGCCATGCAGGAGCTATTATCACAGAAGCTCTCTCCTGTTTGATGCAAGCAATTACTCGTGGAAGCAACACAAACGGAGGAAACAGGTATGCTAGATTAAAGCTCCAAGGAACTGCTAGAGTATCTAACAGAACGGCTTGAGGATCTCTTGACCTTGAACCGTACCTTGGAAGCTTGGTGTTTTGACGAGACACAATAAAATCCAACTCCGGAACCCCCCACCTGAGAGTTATCATTGTGAAAACCTCTGAGTGGAGAGCCCACTCTCTGGGATGAGAAGTCTGCCTACTTAGAAAATCCACCTCCCAGTTGTCCACCCCTGGTATGTGGATGGCAGATAGATGGCAATCGTGAGACTCTGCCCACTGGATAATGAGAGTCACCTCCATTGCCAAGGATCTCCGAGTTCCTCCCTGGTGATTGATGTAGGCCACGGAGGTGATGTTGTCCGACTGAAATCTGATAAATCGGACCAAAGCTAGTTGAGGCCAAGCTACAGTATTAAAGCATAGAAAATTGCTCTCAACTTCAAGATGTTTATTAGAAGAGACAAATTCTCTGGAGTCCACAGACCGTGTGTCTTTAACATACCCCAAACTGCTCCCAAGCCTAACAGGCTGGTGTCCATGGTCACAACCACCCAGGAAGGCCTCAGGAAGCATGTTCCCCGAGACAAATGGTCCTGTGAAACCCACCACAAGAGTGAGACTCTTGTTGGGGAATCCAAATTTATAGCTGCAGAGGTCTCAGATGGAACTGAGCAAAAGGAATGATGTCCATGGAGGCAACCATCAGTCCAATCACCTCCATGCATTGAGCAACAGATGGACGAATAGCAGAATGGAGAGACAGGCAAGAAATATGAAGTTTGGATTTTCTGACGTCCGTCTGAAAAATCTTCATGGACAGGGAATCTATGATGTTTCCCAAGAAACGCACCTTTGTATCTGGAACAAGGGAACTCTTTCCCAGACTGATCCGTGGGAATGTAGAATAGACAACAACATCTTGTATGAGATCTTGCAAGATGAAAAGATGGCGCTTGAACTAGAATGTCGTCTAGATAAGGCGCCACAGCAATACCCTGGGACCTTACCACTGCCAGAAGAGCCCCCAGAACTTTTGTAAAAATTCTGGGAGCTGTAGCAAGGCCAAAAGGAAGGGCAACAAACCGGAAATGTTTGTCCTGGAAGGCAAACCTTAGATACTGGTAATGATCCCTGTGAATAGGAACATGAAGATACGCATCCTTCAGATCTATGGTCGTCAGTAACTGACCCTTTTGGACCAAAGGAAGAATAGAACGGATGATCTCCATCTTGAAGGACGGAACCCTGAGGAATTGAGACATTTTAGGTCCAGAATGGGATGAAAAGTGCCCTCCCATGATCAAGGCAAAGAGAATGACTGGGAGTTATGGGTAAGGAGAGTGATACTTAACAGCTCTGCTGGGGTGCTCTTTGCCTCCTCCTGCTGGCCAGGAGTAAATATCCCACTAGTAATTAGAACGTTTTGTGGACTCTCAATGCCAGAGGAAAGAAATTAGGACATCTAGACTAAGGCCTCAATGATGAAAGATCCACCTGATTATAGAGAAAAAATAGTGCAAACTTCACAGGGGCTGAACTCACTGAATGCTCAAAGGAAGAGGGCGGAACCTGGGAGTCCCAAAGAGATTCCTCCCATAAAGTTCTCCACTCAGATGACCTGATCTAAAATGATCTTCCAGCACTATTGTGTGTGTGTAAATATGTGTGTGTGTGTGTGTGTGTAAATATGTGTGTGTGTGTGTGTGTGTATAAATATGTGTGTGTGTGTGTATAAATATGTGTGTGTGTATAAATATGTGTGTGTGTATGTGTGTGTATATATATATATATATATATATATACACACACACATGTAGATATATATATATATATATATACACACATATACACACATACACATATAAACACACACACACACACATACATACATACATATATATATATATATACATATACACATACATACACACACACACACACACACATAGCACAGCATGTATAACAGTGTCAATTTGCTGTCCCCTCAAAATAACTCAACACACAGCCATTAAAGTCTAAACCGTTGGCAACAGAAGTGAGTACACCCCTAAGTGGAAATATCCAAATTGGGCCAAAAGTGCAATATTTTGTGTGGCCACCATTATTATCCAGCACTGCCTAAACCCTCTTGGGAATGGAGTTCACCAGAGCTTCACAGGTTGCCACTGGAGTCCTCTTCCACTCCATCCATGACGACATCACGGATCTGGTGGATGTTATAGACCTTGCGCTCCCTCACCTTCCGTTTGAGGATGCCTCACAGATGCTCAAAAGGTTTAGGTCTGAAGACATGCTTGGCCAGTCCATCAAATTTACCCTCAGCTTCTTTAGCAAGGCAGTGGTCATCTAGGAGGTTTGTTTGGGGTAGTTATGTTGGAATATTGCCCTGCTGCCCAGTCTCCGAAGGGAGGGGATTATGTTCTGCTTCAGCATATCACAGTACATTGGCATTCATGGTTCCCTCAATGAACTGTAGCTCCCCAATGCCGGCAGCACTCATGCAGGCCCAGACCATGACACTCCCACCATCATGCTTGACTGTAGACAAGACACACTTGTCTTTGTACTCACCTGCTTTCCGCCACACACGCTTGACACCATCTGAACTAAATAAGTTTATCTTGGTCTCATCGGACCACAGGATATGGTTCCAGTAGTCCATGTCCTTAGTCTGCTTGTCTTCAGCAAACAGTTTGCAGGCTTTCTTGTGCATCATCTTTAGAAGAGGCTTCCTTCTGAGACGACAGTCATGCAGACCTATTTGATGCAGTGTGCAGCATATAGTCTGAGCACTGACAGGCTGACTCCCCACCACTTCTACCTCTGCAGCAATGCTGGCAGCACTCATACGTCTATTTCCCAAAGAAAACCTCTGGATATGACGCTGAGTACGTGCACTCGACTTCTTTGGTCGACCATGGCGAGGCCTGTTCTGAATGAAACCTGTCCTGTGAAAACGCTGTATGGTCTTGCCCACCGGGTTGCAGCTCAGTTTCAGGGTCTTGGCAATCTTCTTACAGCCTAGGCCATCTTTATGTAGAGCAACAAATAATTTTTTTTAGATACTCAAGAGTTCTTTGCCATGATGTGCCATGTTGAACTTTCAATGACTAGTATGAGAGAGTGTGAGAGCAATAACCCCAAATTTAACACACCTGTTTCCCCATTCACACCTGAGACCTTGTAACACTAACGAGTCACATGACACGGGGGGGGCTAATTGGGCCCAATTTCGACATTTCTACTTAGGGGTGTACTCACTTTTGTTGCCAATGGTTTAGACATTAATGGCTGTGCGAGTTATTTTGAGGGAACAGCAAATTTACACTGTTATACAAGCTGTACACTCACTACTTTACATTGTAGCAAAGTATAATTTCTTCAGTGTTGTCACATGAAAATATATAATTAAATATTTACAAAAATGTGAGGGGTGTACTCACTTTTGTGAGATACTATATATATATATATATATTATATATATATATATATATATATATATATATATATATATATATATATATATATATATATATAAAAGATAGTGACCTAGAAATGGAGCTTAAACACACACACATGCACGCAGAACAATTTTGACAACAAAAACAATGACTACAGAGTTTTTACAACAGTATATGGAACAGGGAAGATGTTATAGGGAAGCTAGTCTTCAGATAACTCCTGGATGAGGAATTGTACAAAATGTTAGGGTACTAGTTTGCTTAATAGGAAGAACCAATGAATGGATGAGCCTTGTGATTTCATAACATCCTTAGCAAGAACAACAAGTCTCATTATAAAACAGAAGAATCAGGTTGGACCAGTCTCTTCCTGCAAACGTAATCTCAGTGTAAACACTGAACCTTTCTGAAAATGTTATAGTTTAGGTGCACATAATGCAGTGCAATCCCATATGGGCACCTGGCAAATCTTCAGCAAATACACTAACTTACACAGATACTCTAGAGATATTTAAAAAAAAAAAAGAAATTAAATAATGTTAACAGATTTTGGCAGCCTGTCACACCAAATTAGGTCACTTTAGGTCCAATCAAGCCAAAGACTGTTTACAGTTGTACACACAACTAATCCAAGCTGTGTACTTCATAATAAATCATAGACCCAATAATGATAAATAAGTCACTGGAAGAATAGCAAACAGCGCTTTAATAATACGCTCATAAAAATTCTTTGTTTTTTTTAGATTTCTTTTATAATACAAAACAATAACTGCAATCCAAAACAAAAATGTTATAATAAAATGAATGAATGATCACTACAGAAAGCAAAAGAAATGTGACCGGTAACAATAGCCAGAACATGTGCACATTGTGTGTTTTATATGGTCTACCAAGCTTTGTATTATATGAAAGAGGCAGAAAATGATGGTTAAAAAAAGGCCCACCAATTAGCCACCAATCAGCAAGCGCTACCCAGGTGCTGAACCAAAAATGGTCTGGCTCCTAATCTTAGATTCCTGCTTTTCAAATAAAGATACTAAGAGAACAAAGAAAATGTGATAATGGGAGAAAATTAGAAAGTTGATTAAAATTGCTGCTCTATCTGAATCATGAAAGAAAAAAAAATTGGGTTTAGTGTCCCTTTAAGTCGGCATGCAGAGAAGTCCGGCTAAAACTGAGTTTTATTTTATTGAGGAAATACATTGTAATCTATGTCTACTTCACATCCAGAACGCGATAAAAAGCTAACATTTGCCTTATTTGATTGACCTCACAGTAAAAATTTACTTTCATTTCTTCAATATTTAAACAACTAATATCATTTTGAAGAATACATCTGCATCTCAAGTTAATCTTCGAGTACACCATATCTAATATTTATTTAGTGTCAGATGGCATCACAAATGCTCACCTAAGGCCTGCAGGCAATGACGAAGCCCCTGTGTGCCATATACAGAAATCCCTTATCCCACACTACATACACATGCTTATATACAGAAATCCCTTATCCCACACTACATACACATGCTTATATACAAAAATCCCTTATCTCACACTACATACACATGCTTATATACAAAAATCCCTTATCCCACACTACATACACATGCTTATATACAAAAATCCCTTATCTCACACTACATACACATGCTTATATACAGAAATCCCTCATCTCACACTACATACACACGCTTATATACAGAAATCCTTATCTCACACTACATACACACGCTTATATACAGAAATCCTTATCCCACACTACATACACATGCTTATATACAGAAATCCTTATCCCACACTACATACACACGCTTATATACAGAAATCCCTTATCCCACACTACATACACATGCTTATATACAGAAATCCCTTATCCCACACTACATACACATGCTTATATACAGAAATCCCTTATCCCACACTACATACACAGCCAGGACCTATACATGCTTATATACAGAAATCCTTATCCCACACTACATACACATGCTTATATACAGAAATCCTTATCCCACACTACATACACATGCTTATATACAGAAATCCCTTATCCCACACTACATACACATGCTTATATACAGAAATCCCTTATCTCACACTACATACACATGCTTATATACAGAAATCCCTTATCTCACACTACATACACATGCTTATATACAGAAATCCCTTATCCCACACTACATACACATGCTTATATACAGAAATCCCTTATCCCACACTACATACACATGCTTATATACAAAAATCCCTCATCTCACACTACATACACATGCTTATATACAGAAATCCCTTATCCCACACTACATACACATGCTTATATACAGAAATCCCTTATCCCACACTACATACACATGCTTATATACAAAAATCCCTCATCTCACACTACATACACATGCTTATATACAGAAATCCCTCATCTCACACTACATACACATGCTTATATACAAAAATCCCTCATCTCACACTACATACACATGCTTATATACAGAAATCCCTTATCCCACACTACATACACATGCTTATATACAGAAATCCCTTATCCCACACTACATACACATGCTTATATACAGAAATCCCTTATCCCACACTACATACACATGATTATATACAGAAATCCCTTATCCCACACTACATACACACGCTTATATACAGAAATCCCTTATCCCACACTACATACACACGCTTATATACAGAAATCCCTTATCCCACACTACATACACATGCTTATATACAAAAATCCCTTATCCCACACTACATACACATGCTTATATACAGAAATCCCTTATCCCACACTACATACACATGATTATATACAGAAATCCCTTATCCCACACTACATACACACGCTTATATACAGAAATCCCTTATCCCACACTACATACACATGATTATATACAGAAATCCCTTATCCCACACTACATACACACGCTTATATACAGAAATCCCTTATCCCACACTACATACACATGATTATATACAGAAATCCCTTATCCCACACTACATACACACGCTTATATATAGAAATCCCTTATCCCACACTACATACACATGCTTATATACAGAAATCCCTTATCCCACACTACATACACATGCTTATATACAGAAATCCCTTATCCCACACTACATACACATGCTTATATACAGAAATCCCTTATCCCACACTACATACACATGCTTATATACAGAAATCCCTTATCCTACACTACATACACATGCTTATATACAGAAATCCTTATCCCACACTACATACACACGCTTATATACAGAAATCCCTTATCCCACACTACATACACACGCTTATATACAGAAATCCCTTATCCCACACTACATACACATGATTATATACAGAAATCCTTATCCCACACTACATACACATGCTTATATACAGAAATCCGTTATCCCACACTACATACACATGCTTATATACAGAAATCCCTTATCCCACACTACATACACATGCTTATATACAGAAATCCCTTATCCCACACTACATACACATGCTTATATACAGAAATCCCTTATCCCACACTACATACACACGCTTATATACAGAAATCCCTTATCCTACACTACATACACATGATTATATACAGAAATCCTTATCCCACACTACATACACATGATTATATACAGAAATCCTTATCCCACACTACATACACATGCTTATACACAGAAATCCCTTATCCCACACTACATACACATGCTTATATACAGAAATCCCTTATCCCACACTACATACACACGCTTATATACAGAAATCCCTCATCTCACACTACATACACATGCTTATATACAGAAATCCCTTATCCTACACTACATACACATGATTATATACAGAAATCCCTTATCCCACACTACATACACATGCTTATATACAGAAATCCCTTATCCTACACTACATACACATGATTATATACAGAAATCCCTTATCCCACACTACATACACATGCTTATATACAGAAATCCCTTATCCCACACTACATACACATGCTTATATACAGAAATCCCTTATCTCACACTACATACACACGCTTATATACAGAAATCCCTCATCTCACACTACATACACATGCTTATATACAGAAATCCCTTATCCTACACTACATACACATGATTATATACAGAAATCCCTTATCCCACACTACATACACATGCTTATATACAGTAATCCCTTATCCCACACTACATACACATGCTTATATACAGTAATCCCTTATCCCACACTACATACACATGCTTATATACAGAAATCCCTTATCTCACACTACATACACATGCTTATATACAGAAATCCCTTATCCCACACTACATACACACGCTTATATACAGAAATCCCTTATCCCACACTACATACACATGCTTATATACAGAAATCCCTTATCCCACACTACATACACATGCTTATATACAGAAATCCCTTATCCCACACTACATACACATGCTTATATACAAAAATCCCTCATCTCACACTACATACACATGCTTATATACAAAAATCCCTTATCTCACACTACATACACACGCTTATATACAGAAATCCCTTATCTCACACTACATACACATGCTTATATACAGAAATCCCTTATCCCACACTACATACACACGCTTATATACAGAAATCCCTTATCTCACACTACATACACATGCTTATATACAGAAATCCCTCATCTCACACTACATACACATGCTTATATACAGAAATCCCTTATCCCACACTACATACACATGCTTATATACAGAAATCCTTATCCCACACTACATACACATGCTTATATACAGAAATCCCTTATCCCACACTACATACACATGCTTATATACAGAAATCCTTATCCCACACTACATACACATGCTTATATACAGAAATCCCTTATCCCACACTACATACACATGCTTATATACAGAAATCCTTATCCCACACTACATACACATGCTTATATACAGAAATCCTTATCCCACACTACATACACATGCTTATATACAGAAATCCTTATCCCACACTACATACACATGCTTATATACAGAAATCCCTTATCCCACACTACATACACACGCTTATATACAGAAATCCCTTATCCCACACTACATACACATGCTTATATACAGAAATCCCTTATCTCACACTACATACACACGCTTATATACAGAAATCCCTTATCCCACACTACATACACATGCTTATATACAGAAATCCCTTATCTCACACTACATACACACGCTTATATACAGAAATCCCTTATCCCACACTACATACACATGCTTATATACAGAAATCCCTTATCCCACACTACATACACATGCTTATATACAGAAATCCCTTATCCCACACTACATACACACGCTTATATACAGAAATCCCTTATCCCACACTACATACACAGCCAGGACCTATACATGCTTATATACAGAAATCCCTTATCCCACACTACATACACATGCTTATATACAGAAATCCCTTATCCCACACTACATACACATGCTTATATACAGAAATCCCTTATCCCACACTACATACACATGCTTATATACAGAAATCCTTATCCCACACTACATACACATGCTTATATACAGAAATCCTTATCTCACACTACATACACATGCTTATATACAGAAATCCCTTATCCCACACTACATACACATGCTTATATACAGAAATCCCTTATCCCACACTACATACACATGCTTATATACAGAAATCCTTATCTCACACTACATACACACGCTTATATACAGAAATCCCTTATCCCACACTACATACACACGCTTATATACAGAAATCCTTATCCCACACTACATACACACGCTTATATACAGAAATCCCTTATCCCACACTACATACACATGCTTATATACAGAAATCCTTATCCCACACTACATACACATGCTTATATATAGAAATCCCTTATCCCACACTACATACACATGCTTATATATAGAAATCCCTTATCCCACACTACATACACACGCTTATATATAGAAATCCCTTATCCCACACTACATACACACGCTTATATACAGAAATCCCTTATCCCACACTACATACACACGCTTATATACAGAAATCCCTTATCCCACACTACATACACACGCTTATATACAGAAATCCCTTATCCCACACTACATACACACGCTTATATACAGAAATCCCTTATCCCACACTACATACACACGCTTATATACAGAAATCCCTTATCCCACACTACATACACACGCTTATATACAGAAATCCCTTATCCCACACTACATACACATGCTTATATACAGAAATCCCTTATCCCACACTACATACACACGCTTATATACAGAAATCCCTTATCCCACACTACATACACATGCTTATATACAGAAATCCCTTATCTCACACTACATACACACGCTTATATACAGAAATCCTTATCCCACACTACATACACATGCTTATATACAGAAATCCTTATCTCACACTACATACACATGCTTATATACAGAAATCCCTTATCCCACACTACATACACATGCTTATATACAGAAATCCCTTATCCCACACTACATACACACGCTTATATACAGAAATCCCTTATCCCACACTACATACACACGCTTATATACAGAAATCCTTATCCCACACTACATACACACGCTTATATACAGAAATCCCTTATCCCACACTACATACACATGCTTATATACAGAAATCCTTATCCCACACTACATACACATGCTTATATATAGAAATCCCTTATCCCACACTACATACACACGCTTATATATAGAAATCCCTTATCCCACACTACATACACACGCTTATATACAGAAATCCCTTATCCCACACTACATACACACGCTTATATACAGAAATCCCTTATCCCACACTACATACACACGCTTATATACAGAAATCCCTTATCCCACACTACATACACATGCTTATATACAGAAATCCCTTATCCCACACTACATACACACGCTTATATACAGAAATCCCTTATCCCACACTACATACACACGCTTATATACAGAAATCCCTTATCCCACACTACATACACACGCTTATATACAGAAATCCCTTATCCCACACTACATACACACGCTTATATACAGAAATCCTTTATCCCACACTACATACACATGCTTATATACAGAAATCCCTTATCCCACACTACATACACATGCTTATATACAGAAATCCCTTATCCCACACTACATACACATGCTTATATACAGAAATCCCTTATCCCACACTACATACACACGCTTATATACAGAAATCCCTTATCCCACACTACATACACATGCTTATATACAGAAATCCCTTATCCCACACTACATACACACGCTTATATACAGAAATCCCTTATCCCACACTACATACACACGCTTATATACAGAAATCCCTTATCTCACACTACATACACATGCTTATATACAGAAATCCCTCATCTCACACTACATACACATGCTTATATACAGAAATCCCTTATCCCACACTACATACACATGCTTATATACAGAAATCCCTTATCCCACACTACATACACATGCTTATATACAGAAATCCGTTATCCCACACTACATACACAGCCAGGACCTATACATATACTTATGGGTCTGTGAGTGCACAAAAATATTGATAAAGTTAATTGAAGCCTTGTTATATAGTTCTGCTTTGATTAGTGAGTTATGTATGACCTTTACTGTTAAGTCATGAGTGGCCATTACAGGTCATCTGACATCTGTGATTTTCATTCAGATTCTGGAGTCTAGAAGTGACCTCTGTATTTATGTTCCTCTGATAACGAATACACAATACAAGGTCCCAGAGTGTCCTCCTTCCTTCCTACATAAAGCATAAGGTATCATGTATACATTGTACTTTTAATAAGTTGTGGGTCTGCATTGTCATTTGTACGGCTTTTTTTTTAGAATCCAATAAAAACTATAACAATAAATAAAACATTCCACCTGCTACTCTACACTACATAAAGCACAGGACCTGACTTTCAACAATAAGGGAGGAAACTAATCTGTACCCATTAAAGGTATTTTTACATACTGATAATTAAAAAGATGCATTGTTTTATATTTACTCACGTGAATTTTATAATCCCGTCAGGAATACTATAGGCGGTAGCTTTATTTAACTCCTGCACATCGGTGCTGCTGTTCGCGGTATGCATGTAACTATGCAGGCGCCTGCACTACACAGCGATACACGTGTGTAACAGCTAGTACTAATGGCCAGCAGTATTAGGAACGTAACAGAGTGTGCGCACAATCTTCTGCGGTAACTCGCGGTACTGTCTGCTACTTGCTCTGAATTTCTATTTAGATGTTTCCTCTAACGTTCTACTCTTAGCTTATACACATTTTCTTCCATGCATATAAAAGAGCAGCAATGAAAATACATTGAATTAAATTACAATGTCCCTTTAAACTTGGTACTCAGGACATTTGAGAGCTACTGTAAAGACTTACTTAAAGGGACAAAGTGAAAATTAAATTTTCTGATTCAGACAGAGAATTCAATTTCAAACAACCTTCCAATCTAATTTGTTTTGTCCTCTTAGTGTTCTTTGTTGAAAAGCATACCTAGGTAGGCTCAGTAGCAGCAATGCACTACTGGGAACTACCTGCTGACTGCACATATATGACATTTGTCATTGGATCACCAGATGTAGTCAGCTAGCACACAGTAGTACATTGATGCTTGTTCAACAAAGCATACCAAGAGAATGAAGAAAATTTTATAGCAAAGATGTTTACATATGTGCTATCTGAATCATGAAAAAAATGAATGCATGTCCCTTTAACAATTAAGTATTTTAGATGGTATGTTCCTTTAAAAGACCTAGATACAATGAATGTTACCAAACTGCCTGTGAAGTGTGCCCTAACAGGCCAGAAGAAGCAGCTAAAACTCTTTATATGTAGAAGAGAATAACTGACATGGGTTACTGGTGATACACAACATATTGCTGGGAGTTAAAAGGGACATTAAACGGCTGTGCACAGCTACAAAATATTAGTAACTAGTCATTATGTTATTGCATTTCATCCCGTTCCTGCAGCTCTTATCAAATCAGTTCTCCTGT